>NT_176439.1:102306-281453 GCF_000188095.3 Bombus impatiens | reverse complement strand
TTCCGCGTCAACTCCGCCTTTCGGGCATTCCTATATTGCTCGTTGTCTTTTCCAGGAAAGCGAGAGGACCCTGGAGAGCACTACTTCCTACACCTGCGACGGGAAATCCACCCCGTGTTCCAGTCACACTTACTCCCCCTTGTGTCATGAACATTCCTTGTTGTCCAACTGAGACCCCAACTCCTTGAAGACCCGATGTGGGAGGTGCACCAGACCCTTGTTGTACCTGCAATTTTACGTCACATATATATTCTATCATTATATTCTTATCAATATACATTTGATATAAACAATTTTTTGAACATAAATTTTATTGTATCATAGAAAATGATGCTAAATAAAAACTAAGCATTTAGGAGGATCAAAGATAGCAGTGAAATGATTAAAAGATGAAAATCTTAGAAATGCTGTACACAAATGAAACACACATGCAATATACTTGAATATGTAAGTCTATAGTGAAATTAAGAGTTCCGATCCTTACAAGCCAGTAGGATGTATTAGGAACAGTAATTAGGGAAATGAAAGAAAGCACAATGTTTTTTGCCATGAATAGAGATTTATTCTGCAAACATCTACTTGCATGTAAAAACATAAGTAAAATGGCATAATCTTTTTTCGCTTTTATGAATAGCTGCAATATTTTAATTCAATACCATGTCTAAACATTATATTAAAAAAGTACATGTCAATTCATAAAATTTTTAAGAATAAATAAAATAAATTTTTTGACATGTAATTTTCATAATTTACTATAAATTAAGTTTTTATGTCTTTCCTTGATAGCTCTTACATTGATGCAAAATACATGCATACATGTTTACATGCAGAAGATATTCATTGTATTATAAACAAGGAAATTTATAAATATTGAAAAATATGTCAAATTTATAACAATTTTCAATATGTGACATAAATAATTATACTATGTTATATGAAAGAAAATATATAAACAGATGTGTACATATTTGTGGGGTATATAGTTTAATTTTGAATAATTATGAAATGATATACTTTTGAAGTATCACTACCTGTTACTAATATGTTTAAAGGTAGTAGGGATTATTAGGTGTGCTATTAATGTTAAGCAAAAGTAATATGCTTATTTTTCTTTTATTATTGCCATTATCAGATTTATTATATCAGTTTTTGGCTAAATATTTGTACACATTTTAATAGCAATTATTTTGGCACCATTTTACAACATATTTATGTAAGTGTATCTATTTAGTACTTTCCTTTCTTATAAATGAAATTTATGTTTTTGTAATTTTATATCGCAGCTACTAAAAGCACTTCAAGTTTTTAGTTCTTACATATTACATTTCTGTCGATAGGAATTATATAAGGCACTGATTATATGCAACACTGGTACACGTTGCCTTTGTGCAATAGGACTGAATGGTTTTGTGTCCTGAATAGCTGTTACTTCAAAAAAAAAGGAGCAAAAATAGTTTCTAAAATTCTGATAAGTATTTCAATCACAAAAAGATTACTTTATAATTTAATCTATTTATATACATTTTATCATTCACACACACATGCATACACACAGATACATACAATCATCCAACATTAATATTCATTCAGTTTTAAATTGTAACAAATAATATAGAAATCTAGTAATAATAAATATACCATTTTGAAATGAGAACATTACGGTGAGTATAAATAAGCTTGTGATATACGTGTATGTGTAACTGCAATACTTTGTATAAACAAATTCAATAATTTACAGTATTGATAATGTTTGAATTCTTTTTACAACTAAAGTGAGACAGATCTTAAAGACTGATGATTTAAGATGTAACTTCTAACTATAACTGCTACAGCAAAAGTAGCTTTCTGTAAATATACAATTTTCGCTGCCGTACATTTTTTCTTTCTAAATTGCATGGGATATTTTAAAAAAAATTTTTCAACGCTAATTTTAGACAGCTGCCTGAATACAGGAGTTTCAGCTTTGCTCGTAACGGTATTACTTAAATACCTGTTGCTGATGAAGTTGTTGCTGTTGCATTTGATGTTGTTGTAGATGTTGCAACTGTTGTTGTTGCTGTTGGAGTTGCTGCTGATGCTGTAATATTTGCTGTTGTTGTTGCATCGTTGCATTTCCACCTCCATTGGCACTTTGTTGGTTCTGTCCAGTTTGAGTACCATTTGGTAAACCTAAAGTACGTTAAAATTATTTACTATATTATCATTCCTTAACATTTTTTTATGATTCTTACCATTAGGTGCTGGACCTTGAGCTGGAGACTTTGCCCAGCCTTGTAGATCTGCTAATAAATTCTGCCATACTGTAATTTTGTCATAATGCCTTTTTATGAGATCTTCTTTACGTGCTAATTCTACTCTAAGATCATTGATATCTTCTTTTATTACTAATTCTGGTTTCAATGCAGACAACAAAAATCGTTTCTGCAGAAAGAAAGCTTCCATCTGTCTTGCCAGATCTATAAATCTTAGCGTGACTTGTTCAACTTCACTACGTGCTTCTTCTTTATCCACAGTCAAACCACCTGACACTCCAATTCCATTGTTTCCTAACCCTTCGTCTTTCGTTATTAATATACTCAAACATTGCTGCAAAATGTATTTTATGTTAAAACAAAACAAATGAAAGAAAAAACAAATCTGTAATTTTACCAAAATATCGTTTTAAAAAATTATATTGAAACATACTACTTATATCATACCTGAAATGCTTCCTCAAATTCGTCGATGAGATTACCGTTACCGTTAGTGGGTGTCGCCATTATACTCGTAGTACTTATATATAAATATAATTTATTGTCAATTATAATTAATTAATTTTTAGGGTACGTCCATTATAAATATTTGAAATATGTACAATTAAGAAGTCCACGATAGATATGCACATGTGTCAAGCAAATAAATATAATAATAGAACTCCATAATTAAATAAAATTTCACGCACAACTGTTAATAAATATTACATTCGGCACAGAAAGTTCTGGATAATTTTTTCAATTTTAAATCGAAATAGTGAGAGTAACGAAACATGTTACTAAATTTGTCGATCACTCATCTTATGCACTTGTTTACCGTGTATTTACATCTACCACGTTAGTCAATGCAAGTTAAAGTAACATTTCAAGTACGCGATAATCGATATATCTCGATTTCGATCATCAGTAATTTCATTACATATTATATTTTTCACTTTTTTATAAGTATTTTATTGGTTATCGATGGTTAGCTATATTTATCAATAAATTTACAACATCGGTTTTGCATAAATTTAGTTGAAAAATACAAGCAATAAAAACTTATTTTATGTATATATAAATAATATTACACAAACATAAATTTATGAATGACTTTCATTTTTTAATTAATAAAAAATTTTATGTTTAACAGCTTTTGTTAAATATGAAATTTTGGTGATTACACATTGCATTATTAAAAAATAATTATCACTATTATTATTATTTACATGTGTGTAGTAGTTATACATTATATTAGATATCAATATTTTACAACAAATTGTTATAAAAAATTGTATATGGTAAACTTTAGAAACGTATTAGGTCAGATTCTTCAAACTCTATTAAGTCTGGCATATCAGGTTCTGGAGGTCTTTTGTACCATGGGTCTTCCAATTCCCACAAGTCAGGATGTAAGTGTTCCCTACCTGGTGGTGGCCCACATTGTGGGCAAGGTGGATAAGTTTGAACATCAAAGAATTTTTCTAATTGTTCTGGCTCAAAGGGTTCATATTGATAAGGTCTTTGTTGTTTAGGAATAGGAGAAATTTGAGCTTTTATTCTAGATGGACGAGGCATAGCCATGCCACCTTCATCTTCTTCCCAAGAGATATCTCTCTCTTGGTAAATTTCTTCTTCAAAAGGAATATCTAAATCTAATTCATCTGACATATGTTCTGCTGCTGCCATTCTTTCAAATTCTTCTTCCATTCTTTTAGCTGCTTCTCTTGCTTCCATGTCAGCTTTAAATTTTTGCATATATTCACGCGCAGCAATAACATCTGGGTGATCGATAGTATATTCAAGGTCCTCTAACTCAGGGACTCTATAGAAATACCATTATTAGGTGTAATAGCTATAAGAGTTTTATTTAACTGTGCTCTATTTGAAATATTACCGTATAATCCTTTTTTGTGGAGTGGGTTGAAGTACAGGGGATATACGAGTAGAATCAAGAACAGTGGTGGGACGACTTTCATCTTCAAGATGAAGAGCATTTCCACCAACATTTGCAACTGCAATAACAAAATCTCTTCTAGCTTGTTGTAATTCTGTTAGTCTATTTTGTACCGCTGCAGATTCAGCAGCATCTTGCTCATCAAGAGTTTCACTATCAATGATGAAATATGTCATGTTATCATTATCAGAAGGAAAAGAATTTTATGAAATCACCTGATCACTTGAATCGAACGATTAGCCACTTGTGATACTATTTTTGATTCAGGATCCACAGGTGGTTGTGATATATTAACAATGGTAGTACGATCTTCGCTCACTATTCCAGGAGGTATCACAATATTACTAATTATTCCTTCACCAATTGGATCAGCCTGAATTATATCAGCATTCATCATTTTAGCTAATTCAGTAGTTTTTCTAGGTAGAGCTTTTGCAGGTAATCTTGGTGTCTTTGGAGTTTTTATGGGAGAAGGTAAACGACTGGCTACAGTTTCAAATTCTCTTCTAGGTGGTGAGACTCCTCTTCGAGGAGTTGTAGCTGGTGTTATACGCTGAGTCTTTCTACCTGGTGTTCTTTCCCTGCCCATCCTAATTTGAAGTAATTTTATACATAATAATTTTATACATTAAATATATGGTAATGGAAATTGCAGAATTAGTTAATTCATTTTTTGTTATATTATTTAATATTTTATGAAATAAATATGATATGAGAAACATAATTCAAATTAAAGAGAGAGGAACTTGTTATCCATCTGACAAATATCATGTTGTTTGTTACAATCAAATTTAACTATCATCGCGACCTGGCATCACCTCCTATTGGTGCAGGTGTTCTTTTAGGTGTTCGAACTGATGTAACTGATTCTTGCTTGCGTTCATATTCTTCTTTAAATTTCTGAGCATGTTTTACTCTAGCTAGCATTGCTTTAGTCATTCCTGGTTTACTGAAGTCTACTTTTTTTGGCTCAGGTCTAACCATCCGCCTGCGTACTTTGAATGCGTCTCTTTGGTGTCTGGATGCTGCATCTTCTCTTAGTTCGATATCTCTTACAAGTGATGCAGTTCTGGCCTGACGAAGTTGTTCAGTTTTTGTTAACTGAGGCCGTCGACTCATTTTCTCCTTTATAAATTAAAAGTAAAAAATATTAAATATTAATATTAATATCACATTCGTTATACTTTTTGTACAACGAAAAACATAGAAAAATATTTCCGTTAGAATACTCCGTGTGCAATAACCTGTTGAATAATTTATTTCCTTCTGTTAATAAATGTTACTTTGGTTGATATTTTGAAAAGCGCCTTTTACATCTTCATACTACCAAGTATTTTGTAAGACTAGTAATCGTGATTCATTACGATGCGATTAAAAATTGTCACATATTCAATGTCGATTAATTTAATTGTTTATTAATTACTAAAATTTTTACTATTAATTGGTCGAGACGTCATATAATTTGGCAGGTAGGATAAAAGTTCGTAATAAGAGTTGCTTTTGTTTTTTATGGTATATTCCTGTTGTCTAAAAAACTAAAACTTTTACAAAATACAAAATAATACATATTCGTCTGTGATAATACATAGGAAATAAAGATAAACTTATCGGAATATGAAAGAAAAGAAAAAATTGAAATAATCCATTTCGAAAGGCAATAATAAAATTTTATGTGCACATATACATATAATTTTATTTAATAACTTGTATGTACATTATATAAATGTGTCGTTATATTAGACGTATATATATATATATATATATATATATAGAGAAAGAGAGAGAGAGAGAGAGAGAGAAAGAGAGATAACCATGGATTAACTAATATAGATAATAAAAGCTTTAAATAAAATATAGTAATTGAAGAATAATAGAAGTATTGCCTTCTGAAATATTTGATTTAAATTAATTTAATCGATTGTTGTGGATTTTTCGATATATTTAGTCGATATGAATCGATATGCAGTCGATATGTTAGAAACGTAAGTCCACATGTATATCAATTGAAATTTTTGTTGAAGTTACTTCATCTTCTTTAACAATGCCAACTAGGGCAGAACGCCCTAATTTGATACCTTTTCAGGATACTCAGTATAGTTGGACGGATGATTTGCCAGTATGTAAACAATCTGGTGTGTAAAAGTTCAATAACATAACCTAGAAACGGTCTTGTTTGATGTTTATACCTTCCAAATATTTTATTAGGTGTAGGATTTTCTACGAATATAATTTATCGTGAGGATGGGTATAGACAGGAGGAACATCCATTTGAAGATCGTAGCTTTCACTGTCGCTATGACGATTCAACGTTCCTTTATGGAGTATTTGATGGGCATGAAGGCACAAAAGTTGCAAATTTTGCTATGCAGCGAATGGCTGCAGAGATATTACTTGGACAATTAAATGGTAAATCAACAGATGAAGAAGTTAAAGAGGTTCTTAGGTAATAAAGTAAAGTATAGCTGTAATGAAAATTGTAAGTTATGGCTATTACATTTTTGTAAGAAAAATAAAGTTGTGGAATATATTAATATAGACAGGCGTTTATAGCTGTGGAAAGAGGATATTTAGATTCTATTGGAGACCTTTTGGCTGAACGGACCAGTTTGCAATTTGATATACCCGATGGATTAAATTCCTATGAAACTTATCAAAAGTTTCCGCATTTGGTTGGTTAAGTATATTTTATTATACGAATTTTGAAAATATCAAATATTGTTTACAGCTTAAGATTTTATTAGGTTGATAAGTTAAATGCTTTAAATTGTGAGCTATCAGCAGGAACTAGTGCAGTTGTAGCTCTTATATATCGTGGAAAATTATATGTTGCTAATGTTGGCGACAGTAGAGCTTTATTATGCAAAACAGATGCTAATCAAGTGTTAAGAGTTGTACAACTAAGTGTAGATCATGACTTAAGGAATGAAGATGAATTGTTAAGATTGTCTCATTTAGAATTGGATATTGATTCTATAAGGCAAGGTAATTTTTAAAAACCATATTTAATTTCAATATAATTCTTCAATTTTTGGGGTATTTAATAATAATTTATGTTAAAGGATCTCGTATTGGAAATCAGGAAACTACACGTTGTCTTGGGAACTATCTTGTCAAAGGGGGGTACAGAGAATTTGAAGAATTAGCATCTGCCACAGCAGAACCTGTCATTGCAGAACCAGAAATTCATGGCGGCATAGAACTTGATGACTCCTGTAAATTTTTATTGCTTATGTCTCGTGGTCTATATAAATCATTAGAGGAAGTAACTGGAGTTGATCAAGTTAATATAAAATTAATTAATTTTGCAGTTCAAGAGGTGTGAAATAATTATTGATCATACATACAGTAATATATTTTTATTCTCACAAAATAAATTTCAGTTTCAGGTACAGTCCACTTTAACAGGTGTTGCTCAAGCTGTTGTAGATAAAGTTGTAAGAATTCATCATGACATTAATATGAGTAATTTACAAAGTACAGTAACAACTGGTAAACGAGATGATATAACTCTTCTCGTACGAAATTTTAATTTCCCGCTTCCTCATGCATTGAAAAGTCCAACTAATCAATCAGTCAGATTTAACCCAATTGTAGAATCTGCTCAGATTACAACAATGCTAGAGAACGAGTATTCAAGTACAAGCGTTACAGAAGAAAATTCCGATTTTTCAACAACTGAAACTTCATCAACATCAGATATGTATCCTTCTGGTGCAAAATCGACAAACAAAAACTCTAGAATTAAGCCTTATGTTAATTTTTCTGAATACTATGAAAATGTTGAAAAGAGACGGCGAGAAGGAACATTACCAGAAGGTATCAATTTTTGAAAAATATTAAGTGTGCGCTATATCTATAAATTAAAAAATCACATTTATATGTATATATATACGTAAATATTACTTTGTCTTTTAAATAAGAATTAGAAATAAATAAATTATTTATTCAAATTGTATATGTATAACGAGTGATTCGTAAAAACAAACTTCATGATAACAATTATAAGTCTTTGTTGCTTATTTCATTTTTTTTTTATGCAAAAAGGACATTCACGCAAAAATTTTGTAACACAAACATTAAGGTAAAAAACCTTTTCTATGTGCAATGAGCATTAAATGGTATTACAAAATTTTATAAGCTATATAATTTTTACATATAAATTATAAATATTTCGTTGGATTAGATTTAAGTCTTTCAAACGCAGCTTTTTCGAGACATTCTCTATGATCAGGATGAGCAATTTGAATCAATGCATTTGCTCTTTGACGTAACGTTTTACCAAAAAGATTTGCTATACCATGCTCAGTAACTATGTAGTGTGCATGTGCTCTCGTTACCACGATACCACCTCCTATGAAACAGATTTCGATCGTATTTACATGATGACGATATGACTTTTTTGTATTTACAAACTATTATATTAAACAATCATTTTAGTCTAAATAAATGATTGTTTTTCATAAATGGTTGATATAAAATTCGTTTTCATACCAAGTTTGATTACTGGCTGAATTTTACTTTCTCCTTTACTTGTTACTGAAGGGAACGCAATTATGGCTTTTCCTCGACCATCCTGGCCCAATGCCGCACCTCGAGTAAAATCAAGTTGGCCACCAAATCCAGAGTACATTTTACAACCTAAACTATCTGAACATATTTGACCAGTAATATCCATTTCTATACAAGAATTAATAGCTGTCATTTTAGGTTGTTGTAATATTACTCGAGGATCGTTTACGTAATTAATTGCAAGCATTTCTACAGAAACGCATAAATACTTTGTTATTTGCAAAATTAAGAAATTTGTATATATTAATAATTTAAAAAAATGACGAGGTACACACCTACAAATGGATTGTTATGTAAGAAGTCATATACTCTTTTCGTACCAATTGCCAGAGAACTGACCGTACGTCCTCTATGCTTTATTTTCATTTTGTTTGAAATATTTCCTCGTTCTGCTAAATCTACCATTGTATCACCAAGTATTTCTGTATGCACTCCCAAGTCTTTATGATTACCAAGAGAACAGAGAATAGCATCAGGTATGTTACCAATCCCAAGTTGTAAGGTTGCTCCATCATCTATTAACCTTTGTGCAATTATCTTGCCAATTTCTTGCTCAATCTCATTTGGTGGAGTACTAGCTACGCATGGTAAAGGACAGTCATATTTGACAGCCCAATCAATATGACTAGAATGAATAGCAGTATCCCCAAATGATCTTGGCATATGTTCATTAACTTGAGCTGAATGAAGAAAAAAGAAATTTTTATTGTTATTCAAATGTAGCAGTTATCTATTGCCAAATGCTTACTAACCAATAATAACTTTGGCTGAACTAATCGCAGCACGCGTACAATCCACGCTTACACCTAAAGAACAAAAACCACGAGCATCTGGGACACTGACTTGAATTAATGCAACATCTGGAATAATTCTCTTCTCGTAAAAAAGTTTTGGTACTTCGTGAAGAAATATTGGAATATAATCTGCTCTGCCTTCATTAACAGCCTCTCTAAGATTAGCACTGATGTAAAAGCTTACAGATCTAAAATGTTCTGAAAGATAATTATATTTTTATGAACATAATAGAGTGTAGCGATTATGTCTAATATTTTAAGTTATAAAATACTGTACTCTCAAATTCAGGACTTCCAAATGGTGCATCACCCTCAAGACCCATATGTATTAATCGTACTCCACGTAAATTATTGCAAACACCATGTTCAGTCATAGCACGTATTAATTCATTAGGCGTTGCTGCACCTCCTTGTATAAAAACAAGATGCTCTGGAATAACATGAATTTAATGTATGTCTAGTCATAAAATAATATTTATATAAACCTGTTTAAGTATGGAAGAAAGATAATCATACAATATTAAATACCTGAATTGATAATTTTCACTGCATCTTCTACGCAAACCCATCGTGGACATCGTTTTAAAGGTTGTAAAGGTTCTCGTATATGCCTCACGCCACACATATTAAAGGGTTTTGTCGGTAAAATTTTGTTAAATGTTGACTCCAAATTTCGACGAAAATTAAGTCCAAACATTTTGATAAAAGAAAATATATGAGACGTCAAAAAATATATAAACGATTAAAATTTGCTAAAGATGCATTTGCTTGTTGATGCAGTAGAGTATATACGGCAATTACGTCGAAATTTGGATGACACATAATCTAAAGAATTTCTTTAATCTTAAATGTCAGTTTACGTCAAATCACATTAGATCCGTTACCATCTCCACGATTAGTATTTGAATGTCGGATTTATCGGTATTCGATTTTTCAATTTTCTCGATATACATTCAAACAAACATTTTCGTTTTATGCTTTATTAAGTACAGATGGAAATAATTACAACGAAATAATATATATTCTATATTTATTTTATTTTTAATTTATTGTTTCAAATGTTATGTACTCTCAATTACAATAACGTTAATTTACACAGGAACGTCTTCAAATTTCGTGTAAAAATTATTCGTTATTATTATATACTATCTTGGTTCTCATCAACCACATTTCGATTGTACTTTTAAAGTTAAATACCCGGTTAAAGTAAAAGCTTTTTTATTCCTATTTCTTAGACGAATGTTTTTGACTTGTCTAAAATGAAAGTCTTTACATAAATATCCACAATGCAATTCGCTATAACGTGATGTTGAAATTCTATTTTTGATACTTCTTTTCTTAAGTTCATTTTACCGTTCTTTTAACAAGATGACATAAATTTAAAAAATCATGATGTAATTTATCATAACTTTCGTCGATGCATACAAATGTTTATGCTTATGAGAAACACCTATCACGAAATGCTATTAAAACAAATCCTTCGAATATTGTTGTCAATCTGCTTATGGCGCTGGCATCACTTTTAAACGTGCAAATGCCGCTTTTTCTAACGCTTCTCTGTGATCGGGATGGGCGATTTGAATTAGTTCATATGATCGTTGTTGAAGACTTTTACCGAATAAACTGGCAATTCCATATTCCGTGACCACGTATCGTGCAACTGCTCTGTTTGTAACAACACCAGCACCTTACAACGAACAACAAAAGTAGAGGTCTTGGTCGAAACAAGAATACTTAATAATAATAATTACATACCTGACTTTAAGACGGGTTGAATTTTACTTTCACCCTTCGAGGTAACTGATTGTAATGCAATGATAGGCTTTCCTTGACGGTCTTCACTAAGAGCGGCACCCATAATGAAATCTAATTGTCCTCCAAATCCAGAATACATCCTAGTTCCAATGCTATCAGAGCAAATTTGACCAGTAATATCAACTTCTATACACGAATTAATAGCCGTCATATTCGGTTGTTTGGCTACTATTTTTGGATCGTTCACGTAATCCACTGCCAACATTTCTATAAAATCCATCAAGTGGTATTTGTCCATGTTCATTACAAAAAGAAGACAGTATAAAATATACCTACCTATAAAGGGATTATTGTTCATAAAATCGTACAACTTCTCTGATCCAACACAGAACGAACCGACGATTCTACCTTTGTGCATTGTTTTGCGATTATTCGTTATACATCCCTTTTTCACTAACTCTACTACACCATCGCTAAACATTTCACTATGAATTCCAAGATTTTGGTGACTCGTCAGAAGCGACAGAACCGCGTCTGGTATGCTTCCGATACCCATTTGCAATGTGGCTCCGTCTACTACTAAATTTTCGGCGATATATTTACCGATTTGTTGTTCCTCTTTCGACGGCGGCTTCACGGGATGCACCGGAAGTGGTTTGTGATGCTCCACAGCGAAATCCAAATGGCTGACATGAATTATAGCATCGCCAAATGTTCTTGGCATATATTTGTTCACTAAAGCTGTAGATAACGAAGAAGAAGAATTAATCATAGGACAATTCTAGTATGTCGAGTGAGTTTGAGAAGATTCGAAAATTTACCTACGATGCGTGTAGAATTGCTCACAGCAGATCGTACACAATCTACGCTAGTACCAAGTGAGCAATATCCATGGTGATCAGGTGGAGTAACGTGGATAAGGGCAATATCTGGTTTTATATATCCTTCATTAAATACTCGTGGGATCTCATGCAAGAAAATTGGAATGCAGTCGGCGTGACCCGTTTGAACAGCTGGTCTCACGTTGCCTCCAATGAAGAAGCTGATAGATCTGAAATGCTCTGCATACAAAGCGCTATAATATGTAATCAAATATTCTTAACAATATGATTTTTGTTTCGATTTATTATATTGGATCGAATAACGCGAAAGAAATCACAATATCACTTACTTGCATTTTCTGGCTTAGCGAACGATGCCTCACCCTCAAGATGCATGTGAAACAGTCGTACATTTCTCACGTCACATCGGGCACCATATTCAGTCATCGCCCTTAACAGTTCAGTGGGTGTAGCTGCTGCACCTTGGACAAATACGAGTTGATCTGAAAAATATAAAGAGGCTGTATAAAGCCTGCTTGGACTGGGAGTAGTAAACACTTCTAATTCAGTCGCTGCTAGGAGCATACATACATATGTATAAATGTGCATACACGACGTATTCTATTTCAATGTTCTATTCGCTATAGAATACAATTATGCTTCTATAGTACTGTGAATATCTATAGGTGTAAATAATAACATTTATTGTAGTAGTTCAAAGATGACAGTCGTTTGTAAATGATTTATCTAGCATTCTTCCGTCTTGAGAAAAGAGTCATAGTTATCCTGATAAAAATTTGCTATCGTAATTTATGTAAATTGAACATCATAACATCATATTCATTACTGTGTACGTATATTTTGATTATGTAATAACTTCCGGGTTATAAATAGGAATGATATTGATAAGTATTTTTTCAAATTTTGATAATACAATTTTTTATTCTACGCAATTTATAGATGATCAAGATTTTATAAATGAAAACTAGATCCGCAAGTACAATAGATGAAATTTGATCTATGCGTAATTGCGCGCTTCATCAAAACTAATAATGTTCGCCGATCAAAATGCATATTTGCTTGATGAATATGCGTGTCGAGGTCATCATTTTATATGATGTTCTATACTTGACAATTGTAACTCTATAAACAAGCGTATTAACTATTAATATTAACAGGCTACATATGATATGTATATGGTATTATATATACAGTGGTTAAAGAAGATATTTACACATACCCTTTGCTTTCAATGACGCGTTTTTTATCAGATTCTTCATTTTATTTCCATAATATCAAATTTTTAGTCGCATGAACGTATGTAAATGCTATAATAAATACAATGGATAAATTATTTTTTATACTACTTTTTATAACTGCTGTATAAAGTTCTTGTAAAGGTAAATAACAGGAAATGTCGGATAAGAAATTATGTTGAAGTGAAAATTCCAGAGAAACTCCAGAGAAATTCCAGCTTTAGAACAACATAAATAATGATAATAAAGTTATATTCTCATTATACCGAACTATAGGTCGAATCAATTTTAAGTGATAAAAGTTATTGACTAACTGCCGCTAATATAGCAAAAATGCTTATAAGTTATTCAATTTTAAGTTATAATAATAATGTTTAAATATTAAAGATCTCATTATTGTAACATATTTTCGTATATTACATTTCAATTTTATTTCGTACAATATCTGAATTGCATAAATATTCGCGGTCTACGTATAACATCCCACCCTTGCAAGGTTCCGCACCGAATGACGGCTCTACGCTGCCCTAGGTGATCATAGGCCGACACGCCGAGGAGGATCTGGATCTCCTCAGACTTGCACGACGTCTCAGGGGACAGCGTTGAGAGGGATGGTCCCTCTCAATGCCCGAACTAACCAAGGAACGACTGCCTCAGACAGGAGAAGACGCAGGAGTGCTCCGGCAGTAATTCGAAAAAGATCCCAGGGCATCCCACCTGAGCGTCAGGCGGTCCACCTTGGGGTTTTAGTCGGTAAAGTCCGACACTACCCTGCCGCTTTCCAGAAGAGCGGGAGGGGGGGGGTGTCTATGACGATTTCCCTACGTATAAAAAAAAGAAAGAAAAAGAAGTCTACGTATAACATATACATATGTACATATGTATGTAGTATGTACATCACATAAAAATCATATTTTTCATTTTTCATACTGTAATTTTGATGACGTTCCATAAAATAATAAAACTTTCAATGTGGGAATGTTTAATTACAATCGATTGATTAATCGATAGAATCGTTGAAAATTTCTGATCGGTAATGAATGTAAAACATGAGCTCTGTCTCTTTCTATTTCTCTCCCTATATAATCTGACAGCTATCAAATACGTCAGTATTAATCTACTTAGATGACCCTTGAAACGCTGGTATGAAGCGTTCGTTGAAGAGTTCGTAAATGAAACATTCATATAAAATTTTAACTTATACATGGGAGTCTTAAACATAACAAATATATTACCTTCTTATATTAAGACGGTATAATTTGAGCATAAACAACCTTTTGGAAAAAGGACTGAATTTAAAAAAGAATATTCGCAGTTGATTTTAATGTATTGATAATTTGGTGTTGTAAATCTTATAATCCATTATAAGAATAATATTTTGAAGAAATGTTTTATATACAAACACGAATATGACAACCAATAAGAGCATAAGAGTAATAGATAATTACTAAAGTTGATGTGTTATTTAGACATGAGATAATGTTTAAATTTATAACCTGATAAAACGAACCTGATAAAATCACTAGTAATGTAAAAGATTTCAGATGATAAGAATAAAACTCGACATAATTTGGTATAAATTACTATTTACTTAAACAGAAAGATAAGATTAAGATCAGTATTGAAAATTTGCTTTGACATTTACTCTTCTTCGGAAACAAATATATAAATCTGAAAAATACATTCTTTTTTTTATAGATAAGATAAACAAATAATTATGTCAAAAAAATCGTTGACATTTGGATTTACTCTTACAATAGTTTGAGGTTAGTTTTCGAAAAGTATAATTTTTTCATTAAATAATATGGCTTTAAAAAGGGAATTAAATAATGAAACAAAATATCTAATGTATTGACGTACACGTAATGTATTACGAGGAATAGTAATTACCAGAATCTAATTCTGCTTTCTCGATCGCTTCATCGGCAGTTTTGAGCCAGCACGGTTCCTTGTCTAATATTGGCATAGAGGGTTCGTTCACGTACGTAAAATAGGTCTTCTTCGATGTTTGGGAACAGCACAAACGAGACGTAGTCGTCATCGTTTTAAGACTTTTAGATAGATTGACTATTCGTTTAAGAGCCGCCATGGTTCAGTATAGTATTTTCCTGTCAGTGAAGCACGAGTACACAGTGTCGATTGGAACAACGATAAAAACTTATTTCTATAGATCGATTATACAATGATATACAAAATTTGAGTACTTAAAAAAATAATGTTAAAAAATCTCTTAGAACATTAACTTAAACGAATCGACCTTTTTAAATTCACGTATATATCCTCGAACCAGCCGCCACCGTGTCTCACTGCACACTCGCACTTTCTCGGCGCGAAATTATTGCTGTCAGGTCCGCAACTAAAAGCAGTACCATTATGTATACATAATGAATTGGGTCAAGACTAGAAATACACAAATTTTATAACATCTTGTCTAATTAAAAATGGACACTATATCTTTTATCAAAATATATGAAGAAATTTTAAATAACATGTTTACGACAATTTTTTTCTGCCAGATAGTTTTATGGATTTTATATTTGTAATACTTATTGAAATGTATTTGTTAAAATGTTACTCATTTGAAAAATTGAAGTATATAAATAAAAGATCCAGAATTAAAATAAGAAAAATGTATATAAAACTCTTTCTGTCTCTCTTTAATACTAATCTTTCTGAGATGAATTATTAAATATTAAGATTTCCATTAAAGTATTCATAATTGAATAAACCGCTATAACATGTAGCGAATAGTACATAATCCAAAGAATGTACATATATCTAATAAAAGTTTACGATCTTTCTTCACAAATATCGCTTAATATTTTTTTTATGGTATATTTATTTATAACACATATTTTTACAAGTTTTGTTATTAATAAATATTCACTGAATTACTTAGTATAAGCCACGTGATCGCACGTGCCATTGCTTCTATCTTTGTCAGATACTTGCTATTTATTATATCTATCAATTTATCAAAGTAAAATTCATATAAATGGAAAATTTCCTCATTTAAAAGTCCTCATAATTAATAAAAAATTTGTTCTTTACTCGTGTTGATGTATTTAATTAATTTTAGAAAAAATATTGGTAACATTTTAGTTAGTTTACATAGGATTTTTGAAGTTATCCCCACCCTTAATATTTAGTCCGTCTTCCTTCATCGAAATAGTAGCAGCAGTACCTTCTGCTGTTTGACCGACGTAACATACCAAGAAAATTCACTCGTCAAAATGTATTCGAAAAGTATTGGGGAACGTCAAGCCACTAAGGAACATGTTTTAGCTATTTCAAGAGATTTTATTTCACAGCCACGGCTTAGTAAGTAAATACGTTTATTTTACCAAAATCCAGAAATAGAAAATTTCGCGAAACGCAAAGTGTTCGACGTAAACTGGGCGTAGCAGCAGATCGATTTGCCAGTAGTCAGCTGATTCTGAATATGTTTGGATTTTAATTACAATAAATGAGAAAAAATGATTCAGATGCATAAGAATATTTTGAATGACCATGTATTTAACTTTAGTAGATTAATTCGAAATTGAAACAAGTTCTTTATGCGTGTCGAGATGTGTATCATGTGACTATACATGCAAGCACAGATATAATAATTCAACAAAATTTTTGTATAATATATATCAATTCTATACGAAATACACATTTGTTTAAATGAGATTTCGTACTGAACACTAGATCTTCATTATATTTGAAATATATATGTGAAATGTACTAAACTAAAAAAATAATAAGTTCTTTTTTTATTTTTACAGCATACAAAACTGTGTCAGGTGTAAATGGGCCATTGGTAATATTGGATGAAGTTAAATTCCCAAAGTTTGCAGAAATTGTTCAATTGAAGCTTGCTGATGGATCCATGAGATCTGGTCAAGTATTGGAAGTATCTGGGTCTAAAGCTGTTGTTCAGGTATTTGAGGGTACTTCTGGCATTGATGCAAAAAATACTCATTGTGAATTTACTGGTGACACTCTTCGGACCCCTGTGTCCGAAGATATGCTGGGCCGTGTCTTTAATGGATCTGGAAAACCAATTGACAAAGGCCCTCCTATTCTTGCGGAAGATTTCTTGGACATTGAAGGTCAACCAATTAATCCATGGTCACGTATCTATCCTAAAGAAATGATTCAAACTGGCATCTCTGCTATTGATGTTATGAATTCTATTGCTCGTGGACAGAAGATCCCTATTTTCTCTGCCGCAGGTTTACCACACAATGAGGTATTTAAATTTATACTACTATATAATTATACATTATATAAATTTAGTTATTATATATATGAAGTTGAAGTTATTACAACTGATATAATTGAACTTTATACAGATTGCTGCACAAATTTGTCGTCAAGCTGGTCTTGTAAAATTACCTGGGAAGTCAGTTTTAGACTCTCATGAAGACAACTTTGCTATTGTATTCGCTGCTATGGGTGTGAACATGGAAACTGCTCGTTTCTTCAAGCAAGATTTCGAAGAGAATGGTTCTATGGAGAATGTATGCCTCTTCTTGAATTTGGCTAATGATCCTACTATTGAAAGAATCATTACTCCACGTCTGGCTCTGACTGCAGCTGAATTTTTGGCTTATCAATGCGAAAAACATGTTTTAGTCATACTTACTGATATGTCCTCTTATGCAGAGGCTCTACGAGAAGTATCAGCTGCTCGTGAAGAAGTTCCGGGACGACGTGGTTTTCCCGGTTACATGTATACCGATTTAGCAACTATATATGAACGAGCTGGTAGAGTAGAAGGTCGTAATGGTTCCATCACTCAGATTCCAATTCTAACTATGCCAAACGACGATATTACTCACCCTATTCCTGATTTAACTGGATATATTACTGAGGGACAAATATATGTTGATCGTCAACTTCATAATAGACAAATTTATCCACCTGTTAATGTACTTCCTTCATTGTCTCGTCTTATGAAATCCGCTATTGGTGAAGGATGGACGCGAAAAGATCACTCTGACGTGTCTAATCAATTGGTAAGTTTTATACCTTACATATGGTTTTTAGTAAATAAAAATATTACTAATTTTTTAAAATAATTTTATTTTAGTATGCGTGTTACGCCATTGGAAAAGATGTACAAGCTATGAAAGCTGTTGTTGGTGAAGAAGCTTTAACACCAGATGATTTATTATATTTAGAGTTCCTTTCAAAGTTCGAGAAGAACTTCATTTCTCAGGGAAGTTACGAAAATCGTACAGTCTTTGAATCACTGGATATTGGTTGGCAATTATTACGTATCTTCCCTAAGGAGATGCTGAAACGAATTCCTACTAACATTCTCGCTGAATTTTATCCAAGAGACTCGCGTCATTAATTTCTCCAATAATTAAATTTTTCCTCTTCTAAATTCCATAAAAAAAGTTGTAAATGAAAAAGATGGAAAAAGGTCTGACCTTTTTATAATTGAATCGAAAAAGAATTAAGTATTTATAAAAATTTCGAAAACACATATTGTTAAAATTACAGTATTTTTGTTAATCAAACCTCAAATAAAATGGAAATTAGTATGTTTTGATAAATTAAATGGCTGGACAATAATGGCAAATATTTATTGGTACAGAACCTAAATCTAAAAGGTCAGAACCCCGTTGTACGATTTAACGTTAACTCTATATCGTTGAAATAAAATTTTAACAATGTATTGTGTTTTGTGCGAATAATCACTTATGAGAAGTGATTGTGTAAAGTGTAATATATTATTCAGTATTAACATAGAAAAAGAAATATGATTGTATAACACTTTATATTTTTCGGTCCTACATTCCAATATCAAGTTGTCATCTGTAGAAATGTTATTACTCAATTAAAAGAAATAAATATTAAATGTTATTTAATGTTGACCGAATTATTCAATCTTTTGCGCACAAGGTTTGTTTAGTCCACACTTTACAAGTATCTTTGTTATTTTAAGATTGTATAAAATACATAGTATACTTATTTTAAATGAATATATAAAACGATATAAATATGAAAGTATATGCATTTGTTTGTTATATATAATTATCATATTCAATGCAAATACGTGTTAATAATATACAAGAATAGAATATGTATAAACAAGAATTTTTTATGTTAAGTACAAAACACATGTTCATGTTCAATATGTTTTTTATTATTTTACAAGAGAATAGAATGAATCAAGAAAACATGGTTGTAGTAACATCTTATAAACTATATATGTTCATTCTGTGCAAAACATCATGTTACATATTTTTAAAATCTGTGTAATGTTTCCTTTGATGAATTAAAAATATTATTTTATAATTAATGGTCAGGTTTTAGCTGCTAATTGATGAACTGCTAATTGAACACGAAGTTCTATACAGGCATCCTTTTCTTCTATGATACTGCGAATTAAAGTAGTCATCTTTTTCTAAAATATAAATAGATTACTAATTTAAAACCGAGAGAGTAAATTACAAATTTCTCATAATTACCTCGAGTAACTGATTTTCTTTGACTAATTGAATCATAGCTGTCATCTCTGCTTCATTCGGCGAATGCATTCTTTCCTTTGGTTTTTTCTTTTCTGGACCACGTTCCGTTAACATTTCCATTAAACGTTTAATTTCATTTCTTTCTTGATTTATTCGCGATTTTAGTAATGCTTGCATATTTAATAATTCTTCATAAATTAAACTCTCTCTTAATTTGTCAATAGCATTTTCAGGCTCAGGCTCTACTGCTGAAACTGAATAATATAATTAAAATAATAAATTATACACATTCTAAACTAATTTTAATCATCGTCTGTACCATTTTCATTTATTCTAGATGAAGTATTTTCTTGTTCATTAAACTGTGATGCAAGTGTAGATGCCTCGCCAGAGTCAACAATATCCTTGTCATGTGTATAAACATTTCGTTCATTTTGAGTAATATTTGTACTTGTTGGTTCTTTATTGTCTTCTGAAATATGTGCCTTATTATTCTTTTTTAATGCTAAAGTAGATGTTGCTTGAACTTCTGATTTCACATGTTCTACGTCTTCCTCTTCTGCTTTTGTTTTTTGTACATTTAATTCTACTACAGTTTCGTCATTTGATTTTACCTCTTCATCTAAACTTTTTTGCGCTGCACCTTCCATTTTTTGCACCGTTTTATATTTCCTCTAAAACGAATAAATAAAAATTTATATGTGATGCAATCATTTCTCCATATACACTTGTTTAAATTAAAGAATAGTAAAATCGGACCTTTAACTGCGTTATCATACGTTGTACTTCCCATAATTGTTCCTCGCGCGATTTTGTAACAAAACCTGCGTTCATTTGCATGTGTATTTGCGAGAGTAACGATTCTTGTTTAGATAATTCAGCTGCTATACTTTCTACAGAATCTGGAAGATTAACGCTACCGGACGAAAGTGGCGGCACATATTTTATTAATTGTACGTTTGGAAAAAGAGCTTTGCAATGAAATAACAAAGCTAATAATAGCCTATGACTCATTTGTAATACAGGACTTAAAGTCATTGAGATGGTTTGAGCATTCATTTTAGTTGTTTTTTCCTGTAATGCAGTTTTATGTAAAATAGATACATATAGATTTTATGCCCTAACTTTTTTGTTTTTTTGTTTTCAACATACTCGTGCTGTAACATGATCTAAGTGTAATATGACCCATGCGAGAAGAACTTTATTACACTTAGGAAGCTGTTGAGTTAAGTGTATTAGTTGTGCTTCCCTTTGAGCAACATCTTTTGTAGACGCTGCTTGTTCAAACCTTGATATCATTTCACTACTCTCTAGAACAGGCTCTGGTAGCTCCCTGTATTATCAAAATTTTAGTTTTACATTTTTTTATTTTCAGATATTCGTTTACATCTAATATTGTGAAATACAAACCTAAGGAACAATATCAATAAGCTTGTGGCTACTGTAGGTTCAAATTCAGATAAATTTACTGGTTCTCTATGGTTGTATAATTTCTTTAAATATTGAACTTTTGATTTCACTCCTGGTACTTTATACAAACCCTCCACATTCATTCCATGTTCTTCTATAAAATCAATGCAGTCTCTTACGATTAAAGGTAGTTCAACACCATCATGACAACGACTTCTTTCCACTGCTAAATGCAGGCTAACACCAAATATTGGTTGCTCCTCTACATTGATGATCAAAGATTAGTGAAATTACCACCAGTTAAAGTTAATTAAAGTTACTATCAAATAATTTCAAAGAATACATATACATGTCTTACCCCCAATATCCAAGCCATCCTCCCCTGTGTGCTTTCCTTTTTTACGATCTTTTAATTTTTGCTTTGCTTTATCCTTTTCTTTCTCTTTACGTTTCTCTTTCTCTATATCTTTCTCATCCTTGTCCTTTTTCTTTTTGTCTTTTTCCTTTTCACCATCCTTCTCTTTACCCTCTTTTTCTCTGGATTTTTCACGTTTTTCTTTCTTTGATGGAAATTTGAAAGCTTTGGTTTTTTTTGACTTTGAAGGACTTCTGTGAGTTAAAGCATATGCTAATTCAAGTAATAAAGTAGCTGTATATAATATATGAAAAGGTACATTTACTTTATGCATTATAAAATCTAATATTTAATTTTTTTATTTTTCCTTTGAATTTATAATCTATCCATCACTTCTTTGTATGTATAGGACTAATACTTTCACAATAAAGTATATATTTACTATAGAAATAAAGACTAAAATAATCAACAATATCAAATCGTAAATATTTGTGACAAGTCTGTTTTCCATTTCAGGATGATTATATTTAAAATGGTAACTAAGCAGACACATAAACAGTCCAATCAATACAACTAATTTTAGATTAATATGATGCTTAATTAAGATATCAGTGCCAACAATATGTGAAAATTAAAATAACTTGATGATACTAATTTATACCCCAATATCTTTCATTACAGGGAACGCTATGTAAATATGAAATCAATGGCTTAATGAACATTTGTAGTTAAATAAACAAAACAACATGGAAGTAAGATTAACATAAATCAATTAATGTCTATAATTTGTAAAGAACTTTGTAGAAAAACATTACTTTGTTTCCTGATCTTCATCAGGGGAACTTTCACCCTCTAAGGTGGCATATCCTCGATCCTTTCGATCTTTCTTTTCTTTTCGTTTACCGCTAAGAAGTTCTTTTTTAGAATGTTTTTCATGTCCACCTTCATCACTAACTGGAAAATATATACATATGTACAGATGACAACTAATTATTCGAAATATAAATACAGTATTTTTAAGCACTTAATTAAAACATATTTGTTCAGAAAAAATATTCGCTGTTTGACTAGCGAGTTTTATGACAGATGCATAACCTATCTGTTAAAATAACTGTCATGCGAAGGAAATTAGATAATTCGATAAACGGTAATACGTACAATCGCTTTCGTTACTTTTTTTCGCTGATTCCGAAGCGTATAACCCAGGAAATTCTTTTTCTACATCTGGACTTTCGAAATCCATTCTCTAGTACTTACGATGCTATAACAGACTTAAAAATCTAAGCATCGTAAGTATCGATTATTTCGTTCGAGCTCTTCTTCTCGATTGTCCAAAAATTACTCGACCATTCAGATCGATTATTTAAATATGAATTTCTGCGAATATTTTTATTTTATTTTCTTTAATTCATTTCGTGTACTTCAGAAGGTAGCCACGGTTTAAAAACGTAACCATCGCCTTCTTTGCTAGCCATATAAGTAAAATACGCTTGCTTGAACGATACCGATGGAAATTTTCCATACTCCATCGAATTCCACATCGATCGTGAATATAAAACGCGTTCTTTACGAACTCGACTATAGAATATAGCTTTTTTCAGTGCGATCTATAAACGAATAAAATATTTGATATAGATAATGAAATTAAACACTTTTTTGTATCTATACTGTGTTAAAGGGAACCTTTGTTTTTATTTCTTGCGCATCATCATAAGTTAATTTTCTAAGTTGAATTTTTGTCATTTTCAACGATGGTACAGTAACTTTAGATTTAGCGGCTCCCATATCTAGCGTGTTCCACATTTTAATACTGTTGCGTATTGATTTGTCTAAAAACATTATAACAGGAAATTTTTATTCTTTGCTTTGAAGCTATGGTTCCAGACATTTACAAGAAATATCTCTTACAGAAAAAAACTAGTGCAAATTATTGAAAGGTATAATACTAAAGAAGTACCCAAAACTGCTGGTTGTGAGTTCTTCTCCAGTAATGATTTGATCTCAATATATAGTTATATATAGTTCCAGTACTACTCAGTCATTTACTAATAAGACCAGTAAGTAGTTTATTCCCAGGTTATTACTGACCACTACTAAGCTCTTAACCCTTTGCACACGAGAGGCAACTCTCGGTCACCACGGCGTTCCGTGCTGCAAATCCAGTGGCGAGCGAGAGACGACAGTTCCTGTTTATACTAGATTTCGAAATCTCAAATTGATGAGAGTGCAATATTGGTTTGTAAATTGGTTCCTTAGCTCTTTATGTTCTTTGTTAAGAAATGTAAAGTGTTAGAATTTAAAATGAAGATAAAATATTTAATCCCATATCTCTCCGAAACTATGGTTCTGACAACGTCTGCAACGTTAGTTCGGATTCGATGATCATGACAAAAGTATTATAGTTTAGAAACCCTAAAAAAATGGTTTTCGGAAGTAAAATTAGCTCAAATAAAGATGAACATGATTCAGAACTTGATCTTGATTGAGATGAATTATATTCAAGAATGCAACTTGCTGAGTGCTTTATAAATTATCATACAAAAAAAATACAGAAATTAATATTACCAAATCATATTTTCAAAAATGTAAATATAGATAAATTATTAGAATATAATGTTTTTGTAAGTTAATTTGCATATAAAATCATTTTACGCTAGCTGTAAGACACGCGTCACGTATACGCTAAATCATCCGGAGTAGCAGCTACGCCCGACCGAAAAGTCCTCGAGTGCAAAGGTTTAATAGTACAATTATCAGAATGCAGTAATACACCACTTAAATCAATAATGTATTACTATTACTACTAGTAATATTCTCCTATAAAGATTTATATATTATCGTAGTATCGTGGACAGATTGCCTAAGAAACATCGGGTGAACTATAGACAATGTTGCGAGAAAGCCTAAGTGCCGACAGGCCGAAAGGGTCAGGAAACTTCAATGGACCAAGCGGCCCATCGTCGGTGTCGTCGGTCCTTCAATCGAATAGTTACGCGAAAGAATGTGTAGTGACCATGATCGCGTTATGTACGAATATGTGGTGAAGGTATGAGAAGACGACAAAGGGATGCTTAAGGGAGAAAGGCAAATTAATCGGCAGTCGTTAATTAAGAGTCGAGTTGTGAGGATTCGTTAATTGAGACTCGAGTTGTGAGGAGTTAGTTAGTTGCGAGTCGAGAGTTGAGTTGAGAAAGTTGAGTTGGGAGAGTTCAGTTGAGACAGAGTTGCCGAGTTGTTATGAGTTGTAAACTATTAGTTGTGAGTTGTGAATTATCAATTTAGTTGCCTAGTTATATCACATTATTGTATTTAGTTCACGTTAAATAATCATCGTTTCCTGTTTAATTCACTATAAATAGATCCATCTATTAATAAATTTATCATACAGAATAGAAATCATTGGAAATCCTAATTTCTAATATTTCTGAATAAATAATCCTATAATATTATATGAATATTATAATATAATATGCATATGACACATTACGTGAAAATACTTTACTTACTTTTAGCCGCATCACTAAAACTGAGCCCTTTTCTATACATCAACCAATATTGCAACTGTGGCATTAAAAAACACTTGGGTAGTTTTGCAAACAGAAATCCTTCTGCCGCCATTTTTTTTAATTCGATCTGACCGCATTTAAAAATTTGAAAAATTATAATATATCATCCAAATAAATACAAAGTATAAAAAATAAAATTAAATATTAAAATAAAATATTTTACCTTCACTATAGCCATTAAATAACATTTAGAATCATCAGAATCTTCTTCAGTTTCTTTATCCCAAATATCTATATTCTCTACATTTAATTCAATAGGATCATTTTGAATATCGCCTCTAGTTTGTTTCTGAGGAACATTTACATATTTCTGATCTCTTCTTTCAATCTTGAAGTCTCTATCTTCTTTACGTGAACTCTTTACTTTATTTTCAAAAGTCTTTTGCCCTGCCACATTTGTATCTTTATTTTCTTTATGCGAACTTCTTGCTTTAGTTTCAGAGAATTTCTGCATTGGTAAATTTTTAATCTCTGTTTTAATTTGAAGATCATCAATATTTGATTTAATATGTCGAGCGGAATTTGTTAATTTGCCTTTGATACTAGTAGGTTTTTGTAAATAAGATGCTATATAACGACTGTTATCCTGCACAACTTGTTTGTCTTTTCCTGTATTTTTGTCATTTTCGATTTCAAGATATCCACCACATTTTTCTTTGCAACTATGATCATCATGTATGTGATATGCTGATTGAGGAGCATAAATTTGGCGGAACGCTTCTTTCACAGCTTCTTGTCTGTATTTCTTTTCAGCAAGTAAAATTTCTTCAGGTTTTGGTAATGGACCAGGAGTAATCTTCATAGGCGACCAATGTCGATGCAAACAAACACATGATATCTCATGTTCGCTTGGTTCAGGTGTCTGAATAGGTGTAACCATATGGATACCACCTACTATTTGTTTAGGTGGTAAATGGTCATAGTTTTCGGCAACTCCAGTTATACAATATTTAATATCGTCTATGTATTCATCTTCTCTTGGAATTCTTTTTACGTCTGATATCATTAATTTTGTATTTGGTATCAATAGTTTCGAAATGTCAGCTATGTTCACATATGGTTGCTTTTTCAAAGACTTTAATCGTTTTTGACGCTGCTTCCATTTCACTTTTTCCTCCTTATGTTCGAGTATTTTTCTTTCATACTTACATTCACATACTGGTCGTTTTGTTTTAAGTTTTCTATATGATATAGGACAGCCAACTTTATTAAATTTGGCACATTTCAGCCAACAAGGCAAACTGTCTCTGCATCGTGTGAAATAATCTATCAAGCCTACATCTTTAAGCGCCAGATTCCAGCGATCTTTCGGTGGTTTCGCGGTTATTAACTTGTCTTTGGATTCAAGTTCTTTCAACAATTGAGCTTTTCCTTCATTTTCATTTATAGTTTGAATACCATACGTTTCTACGTATTCGTTACAACCGCAAGATTCTCTATTTTTTGAAACTTCAGATATTTTCGGTCTACCATATTGATCGAGAAATTTAAGACTTCGGTCTTTACGTTGCGTAAGACACATATCATATGGAGATTCATAAAGATCATATTCGGGTACATATTCATTGCTTCTACGAGGACTTGGTGGTGGAGTATAATAAATGACCCCATCAATAACTTGCATCTTTTTGTCTTCGTCTTTCTTCTTTCTTAATAACTTCTTTTCTTCGCCATTTTTCTTTCCACCTATGAGTCCTCCGATATTATATAATAATATTTTCTTTTTTGCCCTATTGTCCCGACAAACACATGGTTTTCCACCTGACCTAACTGGTACTGTTTCTGGAGGATAATCTGGATCAGTCAGATATATCAAAGTTTTCTTTGTTGGTAATTGCTGTTCTGACTTTGTCCTCCAACCACAAGGACCTTTGGTTGGTAATTGTATATCTGCATTTTCTTCAACTTGTACAGTGTCAATCGTAGTTTCTGAATCTTCGTATTCTAGTTGACATTTTGCTGGAGGATCATCTGGGATCTCTGCTGGTTTTATATTATATGGATACTGTTCAGAAGATTTCATTATATTTTTCAATTCATTTATCTTGTTCCTATAAATTGTTTCAGGATCTACATCTTGATTAATCACATCTTTCTTTTTATCTCGTCTTACCGATTTTCTCGTACTCAACTGTTTACTTATTGTTTTCTTTTTTATGTTTGATGATGTAATAGATCTGTGATTTGATTTCTTTGAACTCATTCTTTTCTTATGTCGTTTATCAACCTCACTTACATTACGCATGTTTTGTTGAGACTTAATGGCAGATGTTTCTTTACCAATATTAGATTTTTTCGGATTTGATCCATCGCTTAGTTTTTCCAAATATTTAGGAAGTGAAGGATTTCCTATAGATTTCATATTCAACTTTTGATCGTGTTTATCTTTTACTAATTTTGGAGTACTTTGATCTTGTATCTTATCCTTTGTTGTATCACGTTTCGTTACTTGATTGTATTTCTTTTTACTTTCCTCGCTTTTTCTAATCACATTTTTATCCATTTTTTTTGATTTTGTCTCAATCATTCTTTCCTGGATTTTTTTAAATCCTTTCTTATCAGATTTTTTAAATCCTTTTTCACTTATTTTTTCTTCGCTTTTTAATTTTTCTCGATTTCGTTTTTTCGAAATTTGTTCTGACGTATTTCGTGCAGAATGTGTAGGAGATATTTTTTTTGACTCTTTTACAGTTGGGTGATCTTTTCTTATCTCTGATTTAGAAATATCTTCATGTAGTGCAGATTTTCCAATTTCGTCCATCAATGTTTTAGATTGTACAGCCGTACCTGGTGGTTTTGGAGAACTAAGTTTTAATAACTTTTTAAAATCAGTTTCAGATTCTTTTTCCGATGGTGCTGTACGAAATATATTCCACGGATCATCGTAACCAGGATAGCTCGGATCAGGAACAAATTTTTTAACCTTTTTCTCTACTACCCTTTGTCTTCTAGCTTCTATAGCTTCTGGACTCATGTGACACTTCTTGTCGCGTTCCTTTTCTTTTCCTTTTACCTCAACTGGAGGAGGCTTTATTAATTCCTCTCCTTCTACTTCTTCTTCTTCTTCTTCTTCAATATCTTCTCCTGGAATTTCTTCTTCTATAAATATTTGCTGTGGTTTTAATGGTATTCGTTCTCCAAAAGGACCTTCACAGACAGCTTGTCCAGGTCTTTTTCCACAAGAAGGACCCTGAATAATGAATTTTATATTATATTATTGTAATTTTCATAATAAGTATACAAAAATAAAACCTACTCTTAATATTTCTTTCCGTAATCTTTCCTGTTCTTTTAGTTCTTCTGATGTTAGAGTATGCAAAGCATTCCAAGGTCCTCCGCAAATATTCATACCATGTTCATCCCCACATGGTTGAAAATCTGCGATACTATACATTTTCTTCTTCCCTGTAGCTTCATCTCCTTGCTTTTGTTTTGCCATTTCAACTCTTCTTTTTAATCTATTTATGTCATGTGTAAATGGACTTCTTCTACATGACTTATTACCTGGATACTTTTTACAGGAATACGCAGGAGATTCTTGGGGTCTAAACTTTTTTCCAAAACACAAACCTTCCTCTTTTGTCCATGGTATATTATCATGGCTTACATTTGGAAACAAGCCTTTAGTAAATATTTGTTGAATTGCACATATACAAGGTGGAACATTCCTAAGCGGTCTAGGTGGTGGACGTTCTATAACTCGTGCTGGCATGCGTATTACTTCTTTCTGAGAACCAGTAATAAAATACTGTGTTTCACCTGTTTCATTTGTGACACCACTTATTATAAGGTTGTCAGTAAGGACATCTTCCGAAGCTATAACTTCTAATAAATTCACGGTTGATTCTGGAGGTGTTAGTGCAGGAGAATGCATTGCCATTGATCCTACAATATATTTTTTTTTATTGTCGTCTTCGGTTATAGTATCTATCACAAAATAAGGCGCTTTCGTTTCTTTTGCTTTTAAGTATGATTTTCTAGTTTGTCTACAGGAACAACAACTGTCACATGTTGGTCCTGGAAATACTAATTTCGTTATAGCTTCTATATTTTTTATCATTTTGTTTGCCTCTCTTTCTATTTTCCGAAATTCTTCATCCACATTTTGCAGCCATTCTTGCCAATGACGAGATAAATTCTGCCTTCCACTTGGATAAATCTTTTTAGGTCCATCTCCAAGTTTCAATACTGCAAAGAATCTCTCGTTGCTGTTAGTGGGTGTTACATTTGCAACACCAGTCATTTCATACGTTACAGGGCAAGTTGGTGGTTCATCTGAAGCACCAGATATTATGTAATGTGCATGTTTCTCGCCAAGCCAAGATTTTTTATTTGATTGAGGTGGTTGTAAAACTCCACATATTTTATATTCTATAGGCCCTGGTTTTTCGCTAATTCCATTGATTGTAAAATCAAATAATCTATTTTCACCATATAAGGATGGAACATTAAGGCCAGTAGATATTTGTGAGTTATGCGGTATTCTCTGTTTTGTACTGATTGCGTTACCTATTATGCTCTTAAATTTTTCATTTTCGTTATTTTCTGTAAGTTCGTTCGCTACAAAATTATGTTGATCTTGATTTAATTCAAAAGAGTATGGAGAATTATCAGATGGATTATTCCTCCTAATTCTGACTGGTACATCATCCTTTTGTTTCGTATCAATAAAAGTATATTTTTTCTGTTTTGTACTAATGGAGGTATCTCTTTCCTGATTTGTTTTGGTAGAAATATTATGTGGTTGCTTTGTTTGAATAGAAGGATTATTTTTAATCTGAATTAACTGATAATTTTCCGAAACGTTTTGTACTTTACCGTGTTTGTTTCCTTCGTAATAAGCATTAACTTTTGCACTGGAATAATTATTTAAAAGGCAATTTTTAGGAGGTAATATTATATTCGGAATTGGTATTAATCGATGTTGCTCTTGCCAATCTTGTAAGCGATTGTAAAAAGTTGCCCAATCTGTTCGTATAAAAAGTTTTTCTTTATAAGGCGATTTCATCTTCTGCCTTATTGATAATGTTGGTGGAATTGCTATATAAATGATATGTAATAGAATAATAAATTAATAACATTACATAGTAATATGTTAAAATATAATAATACATAAATTTATATAATATAGAAAAAGTTACGTTTTGGTGGAAATTCTGACATTGTTACAGGGGGTAAACGTTTGTGAAGCTCTATAATAGCTTCTGGTAAAGTCAGGAATGCAATCGCTGATAAAATTATTCTTTCATTACAATCATAAAAGTTTTCTAAAATTTAAAAATAAAATTTAAAGTAAAGATGTAATAAAAAGATTTAGAGTATGAAAATACAGCATACTGTATCCTTCCTCTTCAAAATAATTTCCAGTTAATATCTTATAAATTTCTCTTAAAAATTCGATTACATTGCAGTTACAAGATTCTTGCAATTTTTTAATAACATCTGACGTAAGTGTAAAAAATGTAGATATAATTCCAATTGATATAAGAGTTCTTTGAGTACGTCCTGTTACCATTTCTTCACAATCTTTCTGCATTATACATTGTAACATCCTTAAATTTTTAATCTATAGATTTGGAAGTATTTCATATTTTAATCGTGGTTTAATACTATAGTTGATCAATGAAAGATGAATATCATACTTGGTTAATAGAAAAATCTTGATACCATCGTGGATACTTGTCTGTTTGTTGTTTTAACATATTTTCTGCTAGAAAGGGAAATCATAATATCTTAAGATTTTATTACACTAATGAAATTATAAGATTATTAAATAAATTAAAATTAAAATATTTACTTTTTTGCTTTCCAATTTCAACATTTTTATTCATTTTTTCATTGTATGCTCTTTGTTTTTGTTCCCATAAAATATCTTTTGCTCCAATAATTTCATCTTCTAAATACCATTGCAATGGTCTTTGAAGAAGAGACGTAACTTTTTTATCATGTAAATCTTCAAATTCAAAATCATCATCAGTATCTTCTAATTTATGTTGTTTATGTAATTTCTTTGCTTTATATAACTTCCTTAGTCTTTCTGAAATCTGCAAACTTTTCTTATTTTTGTGTCTATGATCTCCTATATCAAATTGCTTGTTTTTAAGGCTTTTCCTTCTCAATTTACGTTCCATATAGTTAGTAAATTCTGTTCGCAGTTTCAAAGTTGGGCTTTCAGTTATTGTTTGTAGAGACATCAATGGTGATCTATAAAGTGATCTTAGCCTGTCATATTGCGTTAATGGATCAACATTATCAACTGAACAACAAAAGTCGTAAGGTTTCAAAATGAGTTTCTTTGCATGTTGCTTTCTGTATAATAAAAAGTTGATATTGTATTATTGTAATATTTATTAGGAATGTTTCATGCATACCTTCTACGATTTAATGTTAGTCGTGAGCTGGTTGTTTTTGACCTCAGGGAAACTTTGGACATTCTGGCCAAATGAAGCAAAGGACAATAATAATTAAAAAGTATATTACTTATTTTCTCAGTTACATTTGAGTCGTGTTACTATTATACTTGTAAATTTGTGGGATGTATGATGGATGTTTGGTGTTGATCTGATGTGTGATATTTGATTTGGAATGAACATGTCTACAGTTACAAATTACATATAGTATATATAATTAAAATTTTGTTATAATCGTTTCTTGGTATAAATTTGTGTATGGAATTTTTTAAATTTATTTCACACATTGCATACACTATAAAAAGTTTTAGTTGCCTATTAATTAATGCAAATAAATGATATTTCACAATTACTAAAATTACATTTAATAATTATTCAATAATGTTACACAAAAAAGATAGGAGATACGAGAAGAAATATAAATTGTGTAAAAAATGAGATATATTAAGCAATTATCACCATTGTCTTGAAACCAACTTAACTATACATTTTATGTGTAATTTCCATCTAGCATTTTCAAATATTGTTTTTATATATTTCTTACAAAATAATATTTTATAACTTTCTATTTATTTATTTGTTATTATCTGCTATTATTCAAAGAAATGTACAGAAACATTTTAGTTAGATGGCGCCAAAGATATTGCTCGTATAACATTAGAGAAGAGTATCTTGGTATACTAAGTTTATAATGAAGATTTCAATATATTCAATGTTGCTTGGTTTGCGGCTACTCTAAGTGTCGTATGTTAATGTAATTGAAAAATTGAAATTTTACTGATAAAAGTATAAAATAACATTATTTTAAACGTATATTTCTATTTTTTGGTAAGTGTAACACATTCTATCATAAAAATTCAAACTTTAGATAATTATTGCTGAGTTAGAATTTAGTTTATATTACGAAAAAGTGGTTAGGTTATTTCTTTTATTTTAATTATTATATTAATTCATTTATGTTACTAATTTATGTCACACTAATTTATCCATTCGACTTGTAGATAAATGACTTAAACAACTTCTTATCGATAAATCGACATTTTTCAAAATGTTAATATATTGTAATAAATGTTTCTGGAATACTTTTGAATGGTTTTATTTCTATGTTTAGACATAATATGGTACGAGGTGGTCGAGGTGGAATGATTAGAGGAGGTAGAGGTGGTATGGGACGTGGAATGGGGTTTCCTAGGAAACAATTCCTTCCACGCCATCCATTTGATTATACTTTGTGCGAAGCTGCATTTCCTCGTGTTAAACCCGCACCAGATGAGTCAGATTTTCAAATGGCACTGTTAAAAAAGAATACAGATATGTGCCCTACACCAAAGGAACAAACTTCCATTTTAAATCTAGTGACTAAACTACAGACTGTACTGGATAATTTAATAGTTGCTCCAGGCAGTTTTGAAGCTTGTGTAAATATGAATTCTTTGTATAATCTAACTACATATTTTGTAATTTTTATTTATTCAATGAAAGTAATGTTTTATAGCAATTGGAAGAAGTGAGACAAGTAGGTAGCTTTAAAAAGGGAACAATGATCAAGGGTCATAATGTAGCTGATATTGTTGTGATTCTTAAAACATTACCTACTAAGACAGCGGTTGAAGCACTTGGTACAAAAGTTAATAATGACTTGAAGAGTGTTAATCCCAAAGAAATTTTCAGACTGACTCATACAGAGCGTGGCTTTGATATTGCTAATAATGAAGCCACAGTGCGTGTATTGATCACTACTCTACATCAGAACTTGAGAAAATTAGAGTCAGACCAGCATTTAGATGTAAAGATATGTCAAGGACATCTTGCTGCAATCAGACATTCTCGGTGGTTTGAGGAGAATGCTCACCATTCCAGTATAAAAGTTCTAATAAGATTACTTAGAGATTTGAGAAGTAGATTTGAAGGTCTAGAGCCATTATCTCCTTGGATGTTAGATTTATTGGCACACAATGCTATAATGAATAACCCTAGTAGACAAGCATTACCAATAAATCAGGCATATAAAAGAGTACTTCAGTTACTTGCTTCTGGACTCTTTCTTCCAGGATCTGCTGGTAAGATTCATTGTATTATTACTTATCATAATTCTTGTCTTTTGCCTTCTGACTTACATCATATTTACAAGTATTTTCACTATATATTAATGAAATAATATTCTATAAACTCTATATATAACATTTTATCATGGTTTCATTAAGGTATTTCCGATCCATGCGAAGGTGGCAATATACGTGTACATACAGCTATGACATTAGAACAACAAGATTTGGTATGTCTTACAGCCCAGACATTATTACGTGTGTTAGCTCATGGAGGCTACAGGCCATTACTTGAGGGCACTAATAAACTTGCTGTAGAGATGAGTGTATGGGCAGGTGGTGTAGTTGCTAGTCCTTTAGACAAAGCATACGAACCTCCTACAGAACAAGAGCAACAAGAAGATATGGAAGAATGTAATGAAGAGATGATAACAGAGAGTGCTTAATTTTTTATTCATTGTAGTTGTGTTTTCATTTAATGTCCTTGCTACTATAGGGCAAAAGTTGTGTACTATTTTCTATAATGATGTATTCATGATCTTGATCATCTGATACAAAAGTTAATGTATTCAGTATTGCATACGAATTTCAAGAATGTATGATTTTTTATCAACGACTAGTGCCGATAATTTTACGCGATGAAAATGTATGGACTTGTATATGACATTTCAAATAAAATCCGAATTATATCTATCTATTATTAGTATAATGCATGATCTAAGTCCCCACAATGTTTTCTAAATTGATTCATATGGAAACATATTTTTCTTAATTTATTTCAAATATTTCACTAATATTTGATAATTTAAATAGCAAATTAGCTATTGCCTTTTCGATTTCGTACACTTGGCAGTGTTAGATATGTTAAAAAGATCGCAATAAAAGCTAGGTGCTCCGATCCTATCGCAAGCAAGGATCGTTTTCCGGAGTTCGATTGATACGAGCACAATTTACTGATCGACTGCTCACACCAGCACGAACTGCTACTTTGAAGAGTTTCCCTTGTGGCATGCAAATGCAAACTTTATATTGTTCATGACCAGATGGATTTTGTAGAAACAGTGGTGCAACTGGTATGTTTTCTACATCGATAGAGACACCATCTTTGGCATCAAGGATAATGCTTCCGTTGACGCTTCTCAAAAAAATATCTGTATCCGCGCTCCAGACGATATCTTTGCTTTCCATGCTAGCGCCTTCTGCGCCTTGCATAGAAATTTGATCATCCGAATTTACGGTAAGACTTTCGTTAACTGGTGACGTGATTCTGTGCGTTTCTGCGATTTTTACGTCGATTTTCTTCACTCCTGCAGGTAATCCGAAATTGGGGAAATCGGTAGTGAAATAAATAGTGCCGGTTCTGGGGTCTTTCACTTCGAAAGATTCTACTTTTGACATAGTGGTACCGTTCGACAAAATCGTTACTTTAGCAAGCGTTTCATCGTCTGTTCGATGGTTATTCACATTCACGCGTATTTGCACACCAGCTTCGTTACCGGATATTTCCATCGGCTCGTCTCCGTAACTCTGACAAACACCTGATTGTAAGCATACCTACGAATGCAATACATATCGTTAATTACAATCTTACAAGAATATTTCTGGTATATTAGAATATCTGACCCTGTCCAAGTCGGTTTTCCCATAAAACTTTACAAGATTCTCGTCAGGTATCACTTCCATTGCTTCCATTCCTTGACTGATTCGTAGGACAGCGATTACGGTGATGTTGAGAAAAAGGTTACAAAGTCCAATTATCGCTAGGATAAAAGTTAAGGTCCACAAACAATACCGTCGTTTTATTAACTTCTCGTTGGATGCCGACATGGTATAGGATGACACGATTGTTGTTCGATTAATGTTTTCGGAACTAAAAGTATTATCATTGTTGTTATAAGTGTTACGAATTCGATTATCAATATGAAATGTTCATTTATACCTTATGTGAACGCTACTGCAACTATTTTGACGAATGCAGCCTTTAATCAGTGGTCCGTCGCTGTTGGATAGATTATCCTCAGCCTTTGATATCGAGGGGGATCCAGTATCATTTCCACATGCGTCGAGAATGGCAGACATTGAATCTGTGCTACGTACATAATATCTCTTTCGCTTATACAATTACTTTTTAATATATCGCATATGTATTTCCTAAGCGTCGTAACTCCAAATAATCCAGCCCTATGTTAGAAGAACACACGTTAAAGATGAATTACAAGGGCTAATTATTTTTCTATAAGCCTACAAACAGTTACTCGCTTTCCTAAAAAATTTGTTGAGTTGCGTTACTTCTGAAATACATGTGCGATATGTTTAATACTTTAACTGAATATATGTAATTATATATATGAATCAGAAACATATTAATACGACATACCTAATTGAATATCATCCATCTAACGATACAGAACGAAATTTACATATCTTAAACATTTTTATGTGTTTTGTGTTTGTATATGTGTCGACAAATGTAAATCACGAATTCTTAATTGACGAATATTTTTCTCTGGTACAGGTGGTACTGGTGTCATTTACGTTCAGACTGGGAGTAACACAGTGCAATTGGTTTTTAACCTTGATAGTACATACGTTCACGTTAAGTGTTGGTTCTTTCATTTATGTTATGCAACAGCTGCATTATGTCGCGAATTTGTAAAACAACGATCCTTACCTCGGCAGCTTCGGAATTCTGGATGAAAACGAAAATAGATGATCACCTCGGTTTCGACCGCACGCGTACACGGTGTCACGAAAACTAGGTAAATCTGCCGGTTGGCGCTTGCGCGTCTAAAGATCGATGCCGAATATTCTTTAAAATTTTCGCTTCCAGTACAAAGATCACAAGAGAAAAACACAATAAATATACTTTTATTGATTTTTTAATTTTAATATATAATCAATAAATATACAGACAGTAAAACATAAATATACAGACAGTTTTAGCAATACGAGATTGATTGGCGACGTACTAAATTTTAAAACTATTCTGTGTAAAAAATAAGAAATACGACTTACCGCCTGCGGCCTTCATATGTATGTATAACAAAATTTATTAAATTCTTTGAAATTGAATTCTTCCATGTTTGAAAATTTTCTGATATTCATGTTATTTGGCATATTTTTGGGCTATAATACAAATTCCCAATTTTGGGCTGAAAATTCCTTCTGGTTGCCCAGGAATTCAATCATAAAATTTGTTCAGAAAAGTGTAGTACCAGGAGAAGCTTGTTGGAGCGATTTCGGGTGTTTTCTCCTTACAAGTTTCCTTGTAATACTTAAGTATTCGTCAAACGTTCTTCTAACATGATTTTTTTCCGAGAATATTTTGAAAACTTATTTGTTGGGAACCGACAGAAATTTTGGGCCCAAAATCGAAGGTTTGTATTAGAAGAACATGATGTGTAAGGAGATGGTACGGGAAATCTGTCAATTGGCTCCTCTCATACGTGACTTTTTCGAAAAATGTTTTAAATCGATTTTTTCTCGGGAACAGAAGGGAACCTTTGGCCCAAAATTGGGGTGTAAAACATAAATCATGAAATAAAAGGATAAAATATAGAGACAATTTAACATAAAAGTATTATTATATTCATTGTATTTCTGTGTCACGAGTCTGGCCAAACTTTGCTCTCTATCCACGAAATATAATGATAAACGCGAGTATATATACCGGGATCAGAGAGACCACAAGGTTTTCCAATGCTTGTTATACCGATTACGCTGTACATGCAATCGTAATCATTGTTGAAGATGACGAGAGGGCCCCCACTGTCACCCTATACATAGAATAAAAATTTTTATGTAGAATGTAAAGTATATATATAGTGTAATTATTAGGCCTTTTTAATTGATATATCGTTTATCGAAAAATAGTAATTTATTATTACACAAATGGAAATTTAAATAAATCATCGAATTAAGAGAAAAGAGAGATTGAAAGAATGCATAAAAGATTTTTGTGATGAACGTTGGGGGTGGACTGACGGACGCCAAGATATGTGATTAAAGAGCTCCAGGCGGATCTGATGAGGACACGAGCAGGGGAGGCAGCGTGGAGGGCAAATTAAGCAAAGATAGGAAGAAGGTGGGGAGCTTCCAAAAGAATGTTAGAAAGAAAATAGAGGAAAAGTTGTTGGGACCAAAATAAGGGGAGGATGGAAAAAGGAAATCAGAGGATTTATTGTATGTTAACAAGAGATGTAGAGTACCACAGTAGATGACGAAGAGAAGACAGGATATTACGAAGAATTAGAAAGGGCGAATAGAGAAGTCTAAAAAAGAAAGAGATAGCAAAGGATAGAGAAATTAAGATATAATAAATAGTATAGATGGATAAAAGCAGAGGAGGTTTCAAGGGTGGTTACAGGTTACAGGTTGGTACAAGGGTGGAGCGAAAAAAGGATGAGAAGGCTGGCCAAGTTTAGATTTGGTAATGAAATGAAAGAAGGCAAATATTGAATGAGCAAGGATAAAAATTATAGGTTGTGCGGGTTGAAAGAAAGCGGAAGAAAGAGAATGTTATCAACCAACTGATGTAGCCAATGTTATCGACCAACTGATGTTGCCAAAGTTATCGACCAACTGTTGTTACCAATGTTATCGACCAACTGATGTTGCCAATGTTACCGATCAACTGATGCTGCCGATGTTACCTATATCGTAGCTCACGTTAGAAGGATTCTAGGAGAAGAAGAAGAGGGAGAAAAATGGATGGAGCTGTTAGAATATACAAGAGAAAAAGGAGAGGAACGAGAGGACGAAGAAGAGACAGATTAATATTAATTAGTGGTTAATTTGTTCTGTTAATATTAAATTTTAAAGATTTAATTGGGTTAGAAGGCATAGTAGGATAGTAGTTTATTATAGACTAAGTTAACAAGTTTAGATTTGGGCAATATATGTAGATAGTCATTAATTAGTATTAAGGATATGGTATAATGTAGGTAATAAAAGATGGCTGTTTTGTGTTAAATCATGAATAGGGGGCGGAAATGTGATATGTAATATGATAATGACTAATTGCGAATATAAGATAGGAATATATAGTGGCAAAAACAAACCAAAGACGTCATATCCTTTGTAATCCGCAAGAAAAATAATAAAAATGTTACCTGTCTAAATAAATCGTCGAATTCGATAATTATGAGGATACGAATACTCGTGTGATTCGTTGTAAATACATAGATTGCGAATGTTTATGCATTTATGAAAAATTTAAATATACTCAAATATATGGAATAGAATATCATGCAATACATAATATGCAAGAATATAGGAAATATCGAAAATATAAATATTTTTAAAGGATGAAGGAATCTATTTAAGGTTCTATTTAAGTTTTACTTCGTTAACGATACAAATAAAAATTTGAATTTGTATAAATATCCGCGGTATAGATATAAATTTCTGAAATATAATTTTAATATATCTTTACCTGACAGGTGTCTTTTCCGGCTTCACCGGCACAAATTTGCCACTCATCCATAATACCACGTATGAATTTACTTTCGTACACGAATGATTTGTTGCATACCGGTTGAGCTATCAAATTAATGGTAACTTTCAATAAATCTTTTGATGGGTCGTCAACTAGGAAAAAATTAAAGATTGAAATTAAAGATCGAACGTTATTTTATTAAACCTTTAACGGTGTAATAAAACGGCTAAGAATTCAGAATAGAGGCTTTCTTAAATTACACTATTAAAAAGTTGAAGTAAATAAAGATTCCTTGATCTATCGTACTTACGAAAATCAACTCTTCCCCATCCGGATGCAGTTGCTTTACCATCGGTACCAATATCCGGCAAAGAATATGGTAAGCAACTGGGTCTTATCCACGCGTTAAATTCCACGTCTTTTTCTAATTTTAGTAGCGCGATATCATGATATGCGAATCGACTCTGGTACTTATTATGTTTTATCCGTTCAATAATAAGGTAATTTTGCGGTCTCGCGTCATCATCCGTTCTCTCGAGGTTTAAGTCACCTAATCGTACCCAGCGAGCTTTACCTCTATAAAGAATTACATCTTAATAATTAAATGGCATACACATATTATTTTATTCCTGGGAGTTATTTCGTTGTTTATTTTATTAGTCCTTATATATTATCTTCTCGCTGACTTATGCTACCGTAAATAACTCTATCGTAATGATATTCGCATTATTCTCGTTTTTAATACTTTTTCTTGTTGAGTCTAAAGTACATGATATACCGTCATTCTTCCGTTACTATATTAAAGACTAACGATATCTCATGAGATACAACAAGTTCGATTATTCCATGCGAAAGTTCAAGATTGCATTTTAAGGTGTCGAAGCTTGGATGACTTGAATACAATTTGAAATTCCTACCCGTACATACTGTAGGTACAATGTGCAGCGGTTAGAACGAATCTTTCCGAAATTAGCGTGCCTCCGCATTGCCAATCGATACCATCGTCGGTATCAAATCCAATCGCAGCCATATGCGGGAATTCCTTTGGTTCAGCCTTTGTACCACCGACGATCAGCTTACGAGTTTTAATCGCGCATACAGATATGTTGATTAGTGGGTTGTCAATTGTTAAAGTTGGCGAAGGTACGAGCTGATACACGGATTTGGCGTATTTTTCACACACTAAAACACACGAGTTTTAAAAGAGTCGAAGAAATTAAGTTTTTTGAAAATGAGAAATTTAATTCTTTAATAAAATTGAACAAATTTTAGGGAAGAACACCTACTTGCTTTGGCCTTGGCTCCTTTAGTAACGACTGATCCTCGATCTGTTGTAGTCGGGATTGTGTTTTTAATTGTGCTTGTGATTGTATTTGGAGAAGTAGTCGTAGGCGTGTCTTTTGGACAACACACGACCGGATGAAAATTTTTGTATCCACATAAACTAGATGGAGGTTTCCCTCTCAATAAATCTTGATAAACCGATGGACAATTCGCTGGAGAGAGGACTATACAAATACCTGGAGTACCATCGATAGTGCATAAATCGCCTGAAAATAATTATGAATGTTAGATAAAAAAGACGAAAACATCCTGTTTGTGTCCGAGAAAATTTAATGACTTTAACTACATATACAGCATTATCTGTATTTACCTACAGGGCTCGGTCGAACAACAATGTACAAGAGAGCATGAGATGCTTCCTTATGAAAAAATAAGAGGAAAATATAGAATAAAGTTTTCCATATGTTACCAAGTTAATTAAAAATAATCAAACTTGATTTTCTCAAGAACTAAGCTACGTAAAAATGTTATTCCATATTCTTCTTACTTTCTCATAATCTTTATTCGTAATTATACGCAGCTAAAACAGTTTCTCAAATAAATGTACAAGTATATTTATACTCGTGACCTGACAGAACCTTCTTCCGCTTTTAATTAATATTCGATGCTCTTTATCGTCGTTAAAATTTCCTGAATTATACGACTGTTCTAGCATTGTGTTAATGATGTTTAAGCTTCCAGTCACAACAAAAAGATAACAATAAGTCGGTTTAAACATTTCTTAAATGTTTTACGTTCAAATGTTATATTATAAATATCACTGAAGCGCGATATATAGAAATAGCATATAGCGGTTCAGGAAAATATATATAGAGACATGTCACGAATATTTATCACTTCATTAGAACTGTAATGTGATATAATTATTATGATCATATTGGTAAAAATTGAAATGAACCTGAGAATGCATATAGAAATTATAGAATAATTATTGCATGTTTTATATTAAACTTTATACAGGTTACTGCATAATTTGCACATTATTTAACGAAATCATCTTTATCACAATTATGTTTAAAATGTTTGAATAAAGACTTACTTACGAGGATATCTTTTTTATATACTTTTCTTATATTTTTCAGATTGGTCTCAAATCTGATCACAATGAAATCTCAAAAAGTTTCGCATAACTCGCATAATACGTTCATAAGTTTTCTATGGTAAATATTTGAATATTTTCGTGAATCGCTGTGTAATAAGCTTTTATTGTTATATCCTTTTATTTTTATCGATCTAATCTTAATAATCTTTCGTTTTGCTGTCTGAGAGAAAGCATCTGTTTACCTTCGTACTGTGCATTACAGGATATCGAACAACACAAAAGAACTGAGAAAAATATTATCGATGTTCGCGCTGATAATGGCATCGTCGTACTTTGCGCACAATCTTATTTTACTTCGTAGCCTTCGAATTCTACGCTTGTCTCCATTCGATGACTGCTTCGGGTCTTCCTTTGTCCGTCGTTTTTGTATGCCCCTCCATATCTCTATCATAGTTGGTAGTGGGATGAGCAAACGATCCATAATCCTTCTCGAATGCATACTGAAAAGTTCACAAACTGGTTAAACGAGGTAAACTAAAATCTTCGTATTCGATCAATTTCGTTTTAATATAAGATGATCAACGATACTAGGAATATTTTCAGTTCGTAGTAAAAATATCCGAACCCGTTGCACGGTTTATAAACGGTAACGGTACGTGAATTTTACAAAATTCTACTCGCTTCTACTTTGTGCAATCGTCAGAATGTTGAATTGTCTATTAAAAATTGTCTATTTATATATATTTGCTACTGAAATATTGCTTCTGTTAATATCTGGAGTTTTCCTATCAATTTAGAAGATCCTTGTTGATCTAACTTACAGTTTAAAAATTCGGATATCTGAGAAGCGTGCGAAGTAACAAAATAGTTCTATACTGTTTGACAAACACAAACGTCGGTTTTATTATTGCGTATTGGCTTTTGAAAATTAATTTAATCGTGCCATGATATTCTATCACTAGATGTATGTAATTATGATGATTGGGAAGAATGATCGGTAAAGGACGATTGTCGATATTGTAACCCGGTTCATCCATAACTTTGTAATTAAAATGAATCATTTTGAGCGGGACATAATATCACATACGCGTCGTACGTCGCTAATGCAATAATCATTCTTCATTTTTAACTCGTGTGGCAACTTCTTTGAAGGAAACTGTGATCGCGCGTGTTATGTCCAGTTTTAATTGCTTTTGCAGACGACACATTTGAAACAAGTGCATTACTGATATAATTACACCACGAATAACATAGGAAATGTACATATACAAAAGGCGCAAATGTGTTCGGTGCAATAATATTAAAAGATGTTAATCCAATCTAATCTAATCTATATCTAAAATGCTGTATATAATGTAATATTAATAAAGGATTATTTTTTTATCATTAATATATATTTAATATATGTTACATAATACTTGATCTGCTAACCGAAGAAAATTCGACGTTTGGATTCACAAATTGTTTATTTTATAGATCTACTATTTTCTTAAATAAAAAGATAATTATTTTCTTCTAAACCTAATTTTTGTAGGAATGAAATATGATAATTTTATTAGTAAATGATTGGTAGTTAGAGCTGTGCGAGAACCCGAAAATACTGGAAACGTGTCTCATAATTCTAGATTGTCGGGATTCTCGAGAATTATAAAATTATAAAGCAAATTATTTTATGATAAAATGTTATATCTAACACATGTTTCATTGTTATTTTTGCTGTATATTCTCGCCTATATAATTTTAAAATTGTCGAGGACCCGACTTTCTCGAGAATCTCAAAATTCTCGGGAATCCCAACAATATCAAATTACAAAATATTTTTGACAACTCGATCCGACCCTAAGCGATATTTTTTCGCACGCCTCTACCGATAAAATGCATAACAAGTAGCTGGGAATGAACATAAATAAAACACGATACCTGGAAAACAATGACGATAAAACATTGTGATTACGCAGAGAAAGTCATCTTTAATCATCGACAGCTTTGTTCGTGAGCAATTTTAAATAGTCAACCAAAGAAGCCGTATCGTCTGATTTACACGGAAAAATTTATTTTTGCTTCTATTTTTGTATCCATACGTTCCTAAACATCAGTATTGGGAAAAATAATAAGAAGCGATAGTAAATTTTACAGTATATTTTAATCCAATACAAATCATTAAATAACAATTTTTCACGGCTATCTATTTAGCTTATAGTACCTTCCATTTCGAGGATATAATTACTATTACATTTCTCTTTCAGCTGAAATATACAAATAATAAATTTCACAGTACGCAGCGATGCCGACTTAAAAATATTTTATTTCTAAATATCGTGTATTCATATACATAACACGATAGCATATTTACAATTCGGTATCTGATATATATGTATATATAAAGCATCTTATGCTATACAATAAAAAATCTAGTATGTCCATTTTTTCACATAGTCAATTTGCGCAGTCACGGCATCAATCATTTATAATAAAAGTAATATTAACGAATAATCGATAACCATAATAATAACAATACGCGATAAAAATCTAATTTCGAGTTACGAATACCAAATATTAATAAAATAAACTAAAAGAGGAACATATATCCTATCTAAACGAAACGAAACAAAGATATAATGTGATATAGCGTTTGAGAATAATTACATATATAATGATACGCTGCACACTATATCATGTTCATATCCAACGCAAAAGAATAATATATATATATAAAAGTTTGAACAAATTTTCATAAGCGAACTCAACGCTACATCTACCGCGACAGAGAGGAGAGTTTCGAAAAAATTATCGTCCAACCGGTTTACGCGTTATCCATGAAAAACAAACAGCTTGTGTACATAGGATCTATGTGTATATATATATAGATTGCAAGAAGCGCATCGCATATCTGCACTGCAAATTGTATCGAAACTCAAACCTGTGTCTTGCAAAAATTATTATATGTACAGTCTCTGTGTATCCGTGTTAAGTTATCAGTCTTACGGCTCTCAAGAGGAAATTGTACATTTTTTCTATATGTTACAGCGTATATGTTTCACATGCATGCATTCCTTAATCATTTCCCTTATAATGTACGTGTATATAACTAATTTTGAGACGGTGCGGTAGGTAGAACGAGTTTTAACCAGTTCTATACACTTTTCATCAAAAACGGACAACCGTATGCGCGATATTTAATATAAATTAATTACACTATAATGTAATGTTGCTAGGATAACTCTGGTTTATATATATATCTTGGCAATTGATGTATCTAGTGGGTCGAATGCATTAGCGTGTTGAAACGTGAACTTTCTATTTATTCATGGATACTTTTTCGTAATATTAACTTTCTAGCATAGTTAAAAACTCAATTTAGAGTTTTAACTATGGTAAGAATTTAAGCAATAAAAGCTTATTTACGTAGACGAAGGACACTTCTTCAAGTTCTTTCACAGGAGTACTCGAAGATCAGGTACACGAACGCTGAAACAGAATTCGTTTGTACCGACAGTTTATGAAAGAAAATTATACGAGCTTAAATTACATCAGGCTATGAGAGTGCTCCCATGAAAGAAGTTGCAATTTTCATGAAATATGAACGCAATACGCAAACGCAAACGCGAACGCCTATACAATTTGATTGCGACAGAGATATCCTCGCGACATTCTTCTGAGCTCTATCGGACTAAACGCGAATTAAACACGGTGTATCATCACGGTTCGTCGAACTCACTGAGCTTTATCTCTGTGTTACTATTCATACATATGTAATATAGCGATCGTTCAATAAATATATATACAGAAAACGGGAAAAGCTCTAACTGCACTCTGTAGAGTATTGGTAAATGTATTTTGCTTGGTTTAATCCCATTTAATATAGCTGCATAAAACTTAACATATAATTATTTATATATTATATGTATATGTGAAAAAAAACTTCACCTTCATCGATTTTCCTATATTCAGTCGTTCGATATATTCTTCCGTGACTTAATTTTTATTAATTGGCAATCGTTTATGTACAATATCTGGAATGAATCAAGTACAAGATATAGTACAAAAAGAAGAGTTAAGGGAGGGGGCTAATTCTTGAGGGGTTACAGGTACAACGAGGAACAGTAATGTATAAGTAGTCTGTGCTTAATTTTCCCTTTGCTTCACTGGAATTAACAAAATACTAGATTAATGATTAAATAAAAGTAGTGAATTTTGTTTATATGCATAAAACACAGATTGTCGAGAGCTATGAAGAGTTGCTTCTTATTACAAAGTAGAAAAGAGATGTTCTTGCCTTTCTAGTGGATTTTACTTGCTGGCAGCCTATTTGCCGTAATTTCTGCTTACAGAAAATAAAAAAAACGTGTCAATAAAGTGAGTATCATATCAGACAAGACGAATTTGTGACCGATCAGTTAAGTACAAAAAGGAATCGTTTCGTCAGTGAACACTTTGGGCACAAGTAGATCTGCAAACATACATTTTTACAATGGCATCCTATCCATGATTTTCTTTTTTATATCACATATACGGAAGATTCGTCTCCAGTCATCGTTTCTGGTTGCCCTCCTATAGATCGATCATTAACTATGTTACTAATAAAAAAAAAAGAAAAAAGAGAAAAATGTTCACAAAGAAGTCACCGACTCTTTAGGAATCGTTTCATACTATACATTCACAACCAATCATTTAAAACTCTAGGAAAAATTAACAAATATAAAAAATCTCTCTCTCTATATATATATGTATCAGAAAATACAAGGTACAACTTGTAAGTGTATATTAAGGACCTAATACGAAGGCAAACGATAAAACCTCAAAGAGTCACGCGACCCAGATACATGAAGAAGTGAAGAGGATATTATAACGACGTTAAGAGAAAAGGATAAACAACAGAAGAATATGTGTTTGAAGAACAATAATCATTGTCAAGATCTGATATATAATGTCTAATAAAACACTCCGACACCATTGTGCTCCATATGGAAGGCGATATCGAGAACGAAGAGGCCGTCCAGTCCTGCGGAAGGGGGAGGTCGATGTCGATAGCCAGGAAGAAATCGACTAAAAGATGATCATCACGTGCAAGTTGGATTAAAGCCTGTAGTTGCCAGTTTGTCAGAGGTATTTCTAATTGCACGCAACGTTATTCTACAAACTCGACGGCCTCACTCTTTGCGATTTCACGATCGTCCAATCCCACAGTCCGTCTCTTCGCACGAACTGAAGAAGATGTACTGTCATCATCATGCCACGCGACGTCCCTGCAAAGAAAATCTCGTTTCCTGAATACTTGTTTCTCTGGGTGTTATGCTCGGGGCATAAAAATCAAAAAGATTGCAAATTATGTTTTGTTTTTCTTTCCTACGCACGAACCAGTCGTACGTAGTGCATATGTGTTACGTTGGCATGCATATGATGTATATATATATATATATATATATATATGTATATATGTTTGTTGTCATGCGATCGTAATAACGATATATGTGCCTAATAGTAGAGATAGCAATGATGGTATCGGTAATAATAATAATATAGTCTATTGATTTGTACTTCATGAAAAATAATAGAGAAGAAAGTAAGAAAGAATATAGATTGAATTTCGTAGCTGAGTGTAAGGTTACACGTGCGCGAAAAGAATTCGTTCTGAGAGCCAGGTGAAGAAACATTGATGCGGGGCGCGATTCATGGAACATACATGTTTTTCTCGATATCAAACCATGCCATAGACCTACACGAACGGAATAATATATCTTTAGTCGTATATTGCCTCCAGACGAATTCTTTCCTTTTTTTCTGTAACTGTACTTTATATATGCACGTATACGCGAGTAACAGCTTCGATTCCAATTGTAAGGACGCATTTATGCTTTCGCAATGGCGCATACATCACAAAATTGTCGAGATCAGAATTTTTTAATTGAGTTTCGTGTCTTGAAACATAAAATTTGCTTGCGATATTATTCTTTAAATGTTCGTGAAACGTACGATTGAATATCAACAGCGTCCCAACAAGAGTACAAGAAGATAAAAAAGAACCTATAGATATATAAAGACATATACACAATTACACGAAAACGTATATGTATATGGGATTAAAGATATTTTATAAGGAAAGAATATATACGAGTATCGACGTGCTAATCGTTGGGTAATTTGTCGTGCAGAAGGCGCGACACGTTACGAGAGTATTCTATACGCGTGGTAACTGATACCAATTTATCGAACGATAACAAGCAATACAGGATTAATACGAACAAGGTTGCGTAACTTTGGTCTCTTTATAGTTATTATCATGAATCGTTCCAATAAAAATGAGAGTAGAGATAAAGAGACAGTAGCTAGCACCGGTCAAACAATAAAGAAAAAATATCATTCCCGGATCAGAAAAGAAGCAACTGATCTTTTTCTCTTTCTCGAAATTACGCTCTTACGTATGCTATGACAACGATCTAGAACTGGTCAACTTTGGAGTTGCGCTCGCGCAAATTACTATTTCTTCATAGTTACTTTCCCATATTAAGCGGTTAGGATTGGAACGTATCACGCGATATCGAAACTTTTCCACAGAAAAATAATAACGTTAATTTCGAATAGAAGTTTCGAGACAAACAGTATAAGAAAACTATTGCGTATCGACTGTTCAAGATAGCGCGCACGATTGTGACCAACATTCCACTCAAAACCGCTAAACGCGCATCTAGTTTCGTCTTTTTAATTTCTTAGAACTTATCATCCTTTTTCTAAGCTACGCTCTTCGTTATATCTTGCGTTACTTATTTAAAGCCCCTCGATTCACCCCAACTAAAGAGAAAAACCTCAATAAAAGAATCTCGTAAATTCGTACAACAATTGATGTGAGTTCAAAGAAACGAGAGTATTATACAGAAAAAAGTTAGAGAGAAAATAAGAAAGGATACGCGAAAAGGGAGTGGTTACTAAGAGAGAAAGAGGAACGGACGAGACCAGCGAGATTTGGTCAACTCGAAGGTGGAAACTTATCTTGACGGACATCCTCGGCTGATGGTAGCCAAGTTCCAGGAAAGAGGAAGAGGAGGAGAAGGAAGATGACGATCGTGAAGAAGACGTATTGACGATCTCCAAATTGATACAGAGCTTGGGGAAACTTTGGAACGAACATCCATCATATCTTGATTCCTGATCTTCGAATACGTTCGGCAAACACTTAGCCTATGAATTGTCTCTCTCGCACGGTTATTCTGTGTGTTTCTATGTATTGTCTGTTCTGCACGTTGCAATCTGAAACGAGAGGAAACAAGAACTGTAGTCAAACAAGACTGTTAGCTTCATAATGAATTGTTCAACGAGTCATGCAGTGTAAAGGTCACCGCTACGGTAGGCCTGCGACACTCGATGACGATTGTTATTTTAGCTTCTCTGACTTACGTTGCTGACTTTAAAACATTGGATAAATTTGTTGATTTCGATAATATTGTTTATGTGACAAATGCGATACAAAAATATGATAGGCAATGTGTTTTCCGTTGCAAATGTATGTAGATATACAAAAACAGGCAAATTTAATGCTTATATCCGAGTTTGTTTTTAGAATCCTTATAAATCTTTATGATTTAAGTGCTTTGTTTACTTGAGCATATGCAGATGTTTGTAGTTATGTCTCCGTTATGACAAAGGTCGGAGTATTTATCAGTGACGTAATTAAGTTGCATTATCAATGAATTATGTCCTTATCTGTATCGTTCATTTTCGACGGATAAGTAACAAATTCGTGACAGAGTACATGCTTAATTACTCGTAATTTTTCAAGTGGCTTGTTGAATAATTATAGTTTCTATTGAGATTTTTATGGTAAAATATCTATATTGAAATTAGGTAACGACCGCGTTCACAAAAACGCACGCCTTCGAAAAAGTAAATGTAGTGCGAATAACAATTCGGTCGAGATTATCCAGTCAACCCACGCGTCTAGACGTCTTAAAGTTTTTACAAAGCTTACGAGGCGTGGTATGGCATGACTACAATGCAACGTGAAGCCGATACGGTATATGATCCTGTGCCACCACTTTTCAACCGCGCCTCAACCGGTGCAAGTGTGTATTAGCTTGCATTTACATCGTATTAGGTTGTCCCAAAAGTTTCTTCCGTTTTATAAGGGAATAATAAATGCACAACATTTTTCTATTGAAACAAAATGGATCATACTTAATTCGATAAAATAATATAAAACAAAAAATGTCGATGAAACTTTTAGGACAACCTAACAGGTATTTAGGTACGTACCTAAAGAGCAAATTCGAATACGGGAAGATGGAGGGACGGCTTTTAGAACAAATAATTTATAGTTGCTAGAATTTTTAACAGTATTTTAAGAAACGCGTGTTTTTGCTTTCGAGCCTTGAACTAAATTTTTTTATAGTGGTCACTGGGTTATTTTGATTCGTTGGCGAAACGGTAACGATCTTTTAATTTATTGTTCGACGTCACCTGTTCGCAAAAACCGACTCGACGTTATGGACCGATTTAACTATAAAGTGAAGTAGGTTAATATGCGGGAACAGGGCTCAGATTTCGCAAGTTTTCTTGCAGGTCTCCGGCTAAGTTGAACACAGCAACATTTTGTCTCGCGTTTACGTCCAGTCTACTTGAAAGATTCACATGAATCAGGGAGGTATATTTCCAATGTACAGACTACTTTATGCTAATACGTATGTAGAATGTGTTCGCCTTTGTCGGACAGCTGGCAGTAGGCCAAGGATTCGGCTGCCGATTCTTTTGACCGTGAAATAATTCGCAATGTATAAAGTGTTCCAAGGCACTCTTAAATTGTCGCCTTGGTGAAATACTTAGAAAGGAACACGGAAGAACTATGAGTACTATTAAGGCGTTGATGGGAAAACTTTACCAATAAAGTAGAGCGTGTAAGAGCTTGCTCGTATTTACCCTATGACTTTGATATTATACATATTTACGTAATGATTATACACGCGTAAGAAAATAAACGGCGAATTAACACTTGATCATTAAATTATGGTCAATGTTTTTAAATTAGTACGGATTAACTGCGGCAAATTTGTTGATAACAGTATCTTTGATTGAATTCGTGTGACCTAAAAGAAGTTCATTCGCACTCGACGAGGCAAGTGTCCTCCGCTTGTGGAACTTACGACTTAAAGGGACTTTCACATTTGCCTACACTAAATTTCAGATAACCAAGTATGTATACTGAATCTATTTAAAAAATACTATAATAAAGAATATTGCTAGTTCATAGAAATATTCATAATTTAGTACACAGAGTAACTGTATTGTACCATTGCATTTAGTAACTATTTTATGATCTACTCCTTCGAAACATTAACTTATAAATATTCGTATCCCTTCTAACTATGAAAACTGATATATTTTCTATGACTATCACCAGTATCTAATACCACCTTGAATAAGTCTGGTGTGACCGTGTATAAAATTGACTTAACGAACGAGAAGAAGAGGAAATGAAGCGAGGACGAAGAAATGAATGTATCTTGTCACGCGTGGTAACAACCTTTAGTTAAGGCGATTAGAGTCAGGCGACTCGCCGGTCGCGGTTGTTATCGTCGCACCACGCCAGATTGTTATTTATAGAGAGAAAGTTTTAAGCGTATATATGCTGTGAGTGCAAGGACGGAGAAAAGATACATGCTAACGCGGCATGCTAATTCTTCACAAATTTTCAAGACAGTTTAGGCTTTAGAAATGATCTCCGACACGCTATTCACGGCTCGAATCGCAGAATTATGCTGATTGCGGGGCCAGTGGCATTGTCGCTCGTTTCCCTTTCCTTCTCCTTCGATTCTCTTTCGAAACACACGCAAGGACGCCTTTATAAAAATACGCGCGTGACCTGTACACATGTATTGCTAGCTCTATAAGTTATCTTACACTTGTTCTCTCAACGTGACTTTGCGAAAGTTTCACGTTATCTTCTGGTATTAATAAATTGTCAATGAATCGATCTATTGTTTATCGCTAATCAATTGGTCTATTATCTATCTTCTGTATCTTCATTAATAACAAGTAGATTTCGAGCTTACAGAACTGACTGTGTTTCTGATCTTGCTTCCCTATTAAGGAAAATTCACGAATAAAGAATTTTCACTCGCAAAATTAGTCAAATATCGTACACAAATCGTTGGAGAATCATTATACATGTACAGTAAGGTGTACAAGATCAACTTACCATATATGTAATGCGACTAGTGCCTCCTTTCTCGCTTGTTCCGCGCTATCAACCTCCGATTCTCTCCCTTCTATGCAAGCATGTCCTTCCACAATTTGATCTCAATTGTAGTCCATCGCTTCCCTCCTTTTACCATTGTTCTCTTCTCCGTTCTCTTGTTCCTGGTGCTCGTGTATACTACGCGCTCTCATATAGATAGACACGTAATTCGTACGATCGTTTTGTGTATGTCACGTGTGTTACATGCGTTTTTCCCCCTCGTCTCGCATGATCTGCGTCTCGTGATCATTAAACCAAGCAGACTGGAAGAATTCGTACGACTTTCGTACATCGTTTGTGACCAGTGACGAAAATTCACCAGTATGGAGCGTCGTTCGCGAGATGCTGCCAGGACGCGAACTCACTCCACGTACGCACGTTCACCCTAGTCGCGTCTGTGATTCGAGATATGCTGTCTCGCATGCCGTTGCTCGAGAAGCCCTCGCAGGTTGTCGTCAGGATATCGTACCGTTTGGCAGGTGCTCGTGGCTGCGATGTGCAAAGTGTTTTTTATATACTATATTCGTTTACTGTAGATCATGTACTGTTTACATAGTAGAGTGCACGATGGTCTAGTTGTGATACGAGTTATGTACTTTCTAATAGCCTTGGATCATATATTTGTTATAAAGTAATTAATAATATAATAAATGACATAGGAAAGGAATCTACACTGTTGGCTATAAGTCTTAGAACATACAAATTGAATGGTTTTTACTATTTTCACTTTCTAGTTGTTTTATTATGAATCTGTTATTTCATACGTAAGGTACTAAATAAAATAAAATTTTTTAAAATTTACTAATAAACGAAAGTTGTATCTTAATACTTGTGATCGCTAATGTAGATTTACATTTTTATAAAAATTTAAAAAATTAGATATACATACCTCCAATTTTTTGCGGACGATGAAGTTCTTTCCATCGTTGTTGTCCCAGTATTCCTTTCCATCAGTACGATATCGTACACAGAACTCTATCATATTCGATTTTAACGGTAGAGTTAATCGAAAGCGGAAAGTGTCGTATAAGATCAGCGCGGGCGAACCAGGTTGTTCGACGTAGGTGCAATGAACGTCCTCGTGTGTCTTCCAGGAGTCATTGCTCGCCCTGACCACGACTTCCTTGTCATACGCCAGATTACGTACCTTGATGGTACCCACTAGACACTGATCTGTTTCTTTCACTATCACGTTTTCCAGGCTGACATTCTCCTGATCAAGTTTCTGGCGAAAGGCGAGGTAATCGCTAGCTGGCTGGGGGAAAGTTACTTGCCAAGGTGACACGAGTTCTGTAAATTGATCATTCTCAATTTTCGAATTTAAAAATCGTCCAGTTAGTCCAGCCAGGTAAGTGGTACTCCACAGAGGAGGTACGTTGCTGGGCTCCGACATCACCCGAACCTAAAAATCACATAACAGAAGCACATGAAGTATCAGTAGCAGACACGTAGATTTTCCAAAATATAAAATATTGTATCTTCTAAACAATCTGTAATATACATGAATAATATTACTAGAGGAGTAAAGTTAAATTAGCTAACAATAAATTATTAAGTTTCCGCCACTCGAATCGTTTAGATAAAATTTGATTAATGCTTTATTAACGTCGAATGAACAAAACGAGACCGTATACAAGTTTCATAGTATAAAAAAATATTTTAAAAATTAGGTTGTTAAAATTTTCTTTATTTATATTTTATATACAGGGCTTATTTATATTTTATATACATGTATATTATATTTTATATACAGGGTGGTTGGTAACTGCTGGTACAAGCGGAGTCATGCAACACGAATTCCAGTTTCGACAGAGTGCTCGGCAAAAGCTTTCTGCGATGCGAAATTGGATGCCATTCTCCAACTCGCGACCGAAAAACTTTTCGATGAACGAATACGACAACGATCTTAATTTTCAAGTAATCTATTATCAGAGAGTGTTATATGCTAATTTAGAAAGTCGATATTAACACGTGCCGTACATATTTAGATCGTAGATACGAAAGGGAAATTTTTAATAACGTGTTGTTAACGTTGAGTAAGAAATGGATGTAATTGTTATTTATGTGAAAATTTTCAGTAAACATTTTTGTATTTTACTTGAGCGAATATTCGGTAAAAATTTTGGTAGAAATAAATTTAAAAAGTTAGATCGTTTAATTTATTTCATCTACTATCATGCAATGTGTTTGCGGATTGGGTCAATTAAAAATATTCTAAAAGATAATCCAAAGTAGAAAATATTTCAATATTCTAAAGAACAAACAATTCTTTTCCAGATCTAAATGTGTTCCATAGCGATGCCTGCTGAGCTACTTCTGGGGCATAGTCCTCCAGTGTACAGCTCGCTTCTGTACAGTCCCTTGGTAGCACCGACGATTGCCAGCAGATCGGTGCCACCTAGAATAAGGCCATGCTTGTCATCTGGTTCCTTGGCCATAGATAGCATTCGCAACAGCAACGATGGCGGTAGTAATAAGCAGAAGAAGAGGGTAGTGTTTGCTGATGATCGTGGCCGTCCTCTTACTCAGGTACTCGTTCTTAATTCCTATCTTGTACTAATTGTGAAAGGAAATAAAATAATCCTGTCTGTAACGCAAGCTTTACTTGACTTCCTACTTGTCTTTGAACTTTCTCGCGATATATTTTCTTGTCTTTTATATCTTTGCAAACCAATTATTTTCCAATTTTTATTAATATTATATATACAGGGTGGTTGGTAACTGGTGGTACAAGCGGAAAGGGGGTGAAAAAAAATTAAAAAAAAATTTTTTTTTAATTTTTTTTCACCCCCTTTCCGCTTGTACCACCAGTTACCAACCACCCTGTATATATAATATTAATAAAAATTGGAAAATAATTGGTTTGCAAAGATATAAAAGACAAGAAAATATATCGCGAGAAAGTTCAAAGACAAGTAGGAAGTCAAGTAAAGCTTGCGTTACAGACAGGATTATTTTATTTCCTTTCACAATTAGTACAAGATAGGAATTAAGAACGAGTACCTGAGTAAGAGGACGGCCACGATCATCAGCAAACACTACCCTCTTCTTCTGCTTATTACTACCGCCATCGTTGCTGTTGCGAATGCTATCTATGGCCAAGGAACCAGATGACAAGCATGGCCTTATTCTAGGTGGCACCGATCTGCTGGCAATCGTCGGTGCTACCAAGGGACTGTACAGAAGCGAGCTGTACACTGGAGGACTATGCCCCAGAAGTAGCTCAGCAGGCATCGCTATGGAACACATTTAGATCTGGAAAAGAATTGTTTGTTCTTTAGAATATTGAAATATTTTCTACTTTGGATTATCTTTTAGAATATTTTTAATTGACCCAATCCGCAAACACATTGCATGATAGTAGATGAAATAAATTAAACGATCTAACTTTTTAAATTTATTTCTACCAAAATTTTTACCGAATATTCGCTCAAGTAAAATACAAAAATGTTTACTGAAAATTTTCACATAAATAACAATTACATCCATTTCTTACTCAACGTTAACAACACGTTATTAAAAATTTCCCTTTCGTATCTACGATCTAAATATGTACGGCACGTGTTAATATCGACTTTCTAAATTAGCATATAACACTCTCTGATAATAGATTACTTGAAAATTAAGATCGTTGTCGTATTCGTTCATCGAAAAGTTTTTCGGTCGCGAGTTGGAGAATGGCATCCAATTTCGCATCGCAGAAAGCTTTTGCCGAGCACTCTGTCGAAACTGGAATTCGTGTTGCATGAATGATCAAATCGCCAAATCTTTAATAGCAAGGAACGTGCGCCGTTCACTGCCAAAAATTTCGCCAACAATATTACAAGACCGTGTGTTCGAATCACGTGAATCGTCATGCGTCATGATTTATCAGACAATCTTGTCTAAATCCGAAATTGTTCGACAAATATTTACAGATAGACGTAAGCGAATCTTAGAGGAAGATATAGAAGAAAGGAAACAAAGTTCACCTACCTATCGAAACTGTATCTTGCCTTGCAAAATACTCTACAAAGAAAAAAAGAAAAAAAAAAGAGAGAAAGAAATATCACCGTGTCACGGAATAATTTATAGAATTCGAATTCGAAACTTGCGTTGGTGATCGACTAAAGCCGTCAGTCAGATGCAACATCAAAGATATTCCTTGCTTTCGCTGAATAGCTCAGCTATTTTATTATTGATACTTAATTAATGGAATCGAGATATGATAATTCAGTTGTTTCTATACGAAAGAATAACACAGACTGAAAATTTTATACAACTCCATCACAGTGGAGTATTTTGCGCGACAGGGTAGACACATAGTGGTCATGTTACTCCTGGAGTGGAATTACGACTTTTAAATGTAGCAATAGTCTCTTCTCTCGTCCCTCGAGACTCGCTCTCGAACCAGACTCGACACGTACCAGACCGGAACCAAGCAAGTACGCGTGCACAACTAAGAAGCGTTATAGCAATGTCGTAAATCTGATGTTTCGAGTTTCAACCATATAAACTTATCGCGTCTTGTCTCCTATTTCTATTTCTGGTAAATTTTCTCTATCTCTATCAAATGTCACAACAATAGGGTTATCGTATATCTTCCATTCACGAATGTTTAATTTCTAGCAGTATATTGATACTTTGATTACTGATTATTATTATTGAATAATAATAATAATAATAACAACAATAATAACAATAATAACAATAATAATAATAATAATAACAATAATTGCAATTTCTAATATCTTTTTAAGAAATATTACGTAGCCACGATTAATTTGAAGAAAATGCTAGCAAAGAATTACTGGCAATTGAAATAAAAAGGAAATAATTTAAACGCAATATGACGTACAATATTGTCCACTGGCGTCATAAATAACAAAAGGTCGAGGTTAAAGTATACATTCCTTAAGCATTGTTTATCATTACGCTAACGAGGCGCCAGGGTCGAGCGCTGTGGTATAAGAAAAGTAACTTTGAAAAAGAAGGGAGAAAAAAGACTGACAATCTCTTATCTCATTTACTGTATATGCCCCACTTGGCGACACTTTCTACAACGGTTGCAACGCGCGTGTTATGATGATTTTTTAATTTTATTTTATTTTTCGTCGATATAAGGCTTATGCCGCAAATATATAAACAACAATATATTTTCAATGTTCCGGGATAAAATTTCCAGTTGTCATTGAATGTCGAACTCCTATAAATCGTTGCACAATAATTGTTGTTCTGCTGATAACTGATTAATTTAAGAAAAAAAGTTCGTACGGCGTACGAACAGCTAGACGAGAAACTTTCCATATTTAGATTTCATGCGATCTATGCTCTCGACACGACGAAAGTCTCCGTTTATGTAAGAATTTTCGAACAAATAGAATTTCTTGTAATTTACAGTTATCGTGGCTTGCGAAACTATTTGAACAATCCTTTTACTTCAAGTAATACAGAAAGATCTAGATACTTTGGAAAACTTGAGATACTTCGACAATGATGTAAAAAGAGATTGATCTTTGGGAAACATCGACTCGAATTTTAGATCGATGAAGTATCTATCTATCTGTTTAATCTTATTATGCATTTATCAATATTAACTATGTACGCGTGTATTTTATTTATTTCAACCTGATGACACCAAACGTCCAAATTAATTAGAATGATTGCTTCGTTTTCTTTATCACATAGAAGCCGAAATATGGCGATACGAATTTTTCAAGCGCAAAATCTTAATTCTCGCTGATAAACTTGCGTGTCCTCGTTACACTAGGGAACCACGTCGCTGTTCTCGATACCGATTGGAAGCGATTACTTTCATTGGAAGCGCCAATTCCATAATTACCATTCCGACTACTAAGGAAAAAATCCATAAAAATGCGCGTTGGAGGCGCAACATGTTTTCGTGGCAGATCTGAAACCTATGAAATGCTATTATCGATTTATAGAAGACAACATCACAGACAACAAACATGAAGATTACAGGGAAGATCGATAAGTATACACGAAATATGATGTCTAAAATGCGATGATCAATAACTTTTGAGATCAATATTTTTGATGTAAGTATTTTGCAAGAGAACGCTACAAGGAAATGTAATAAGAAGATCCTTTTGATAATATGTAATTGTTTGGTAAGGTATTGGATTAAAACGATGCTCCAGTATTGAAAACGGAAAAGATTACGTGTCGTGTCTTTCTCTTGTATAGGTCTTTATATTTTTATGATGAAAGAAAATCGTACGTGTTAAATCAGTGATGTTTATAAGGAGTACGTGAAAGATCACAGAATGATGTAACAATTGCGTGAAGTAACTATACGCTCAATGATGAAATATACAGAATTGATAAAAAATCATCTATTTTTGTAGAAGAAAAAGTAGATGGAAAAATACAGGCTCGACTAGATAATAATCGATAGTCATGCTGGAGGCGATGCATCGCATTATAATATTTCATAATTCGCTGTTGGGAGTTTATATTGTAATAAGCGAATTACGTCCAACGTCTCTTAATCCAGTCCAGACAGTCTCTTAGTTTGACTATTTTGAATGTACATTCCTTTTTTCTACCATTGATAAGTATTCCGCGCCTACCACCGGGGTAAACACCGTTAGACTGGTTTTATATATAAATAGCAATTCGACATGTTCGATCGGATGGCATTAAAAGGTCAGTAAATTTGGACGAATGGTGTTGTCATGAATAAAGTATGTTCACATTTCGTGTCTCGAGAAGGAAAAGTGCGCAGTCGTAATGCTATTTCGGGTAGACCGCGATTAAAATTAGCGTGGCGCATCTTCAAAACGCTACATGCAACGAGACGTGTTCCGCCCTTGGAACAAGTCCAATTGTCTGACTTCTATGATACAGTAGGTACTATGTTAACTGGTTGAAATTCTGCTTCGTTATCTAGCCATTGTTCGCGATTTCTTGGAAATATAACTCCTTCAGTAACTGACCAGATAACGTTTTAACGTCTTACTAGACATTCGTAATAATTTTGTTATCAAATCTTACTAATAATCTATAAATCTATCTCATCGATAATTTACCAACTGAGAAACGATTTATTATATCGAACATGATACAGCCAAAAAGCCAGTTAGCGAGAACCACGCGCGAGTACATCATGATATATCTTATAGTGAAAAGTCTAAAAGACAACTAATGTAAATTCAAATGCATTTTCGAGGAAAAGGAAAATACGGTGTTCTATTGACTTTACGAAGTTATTTTATCGACCTATGAATGTATAGCAAATAATACATAGTCGTAAACGGTCTATAGGGCGAGCTACGTGAAAGCTAGCTGTTAGATACACGTGTGTATACAAATGATCTTAGCTTGTGACGTTTGGTCACCGGCTAACGATTGCTTAAAATAACCGTCTAATGGATCGAAAGGAAACCTGAACTATGTTTAACTATGTCTTTTTTACATGTTGTGTTTATTTAGTGTCGTATTTAATCTGAAGAAACTCGAATTGTTCATGTGTAATCATTGGTTACCAATGCGCTGCTTTTGAACTACAGTGCACTGTGCATGTGTTATTGATCCAGCCGTATTTATCCCACTTAAAGTATATTAAAATGAAAGATGTATACATTATTTGCCAATGAGTTTATACAAATACTTTTGCATAGGAATTAACGATGCAACGACATATAGATTGTCGTTAGAACAAACGAAGAACCACTGCAAGGCATACACGTTTCTCAGTCATTAATATTGATAAAATATTATTTTCAATCCTCTGTGAGAACGATTACGCGGAATTTATATTGAGAGGACGTTATCTAACGAGCCAGCCGATGCAAAAAGTAACGTATTTCAATACGATCGTTTCAGTTATAATGAAACTCGCTTCTATTGTTAATTTGCTATCAATCGGTAGAGATAAAAGGTCGTGGGTTATTGTGAGTCACGTGAGGAATTAGACTACGACTAATCCGATAAAGCTGGAAAGTATACGAGTCCTTGACTTATCATAGGAGACAGGAATTTCATAAAATTATTAAGTCAGAAACGTCGGTCACCGATAACATGACCAATGATAAACCCTTTTATGAGATAATTAATCAGCATATAATTACTTAATTAATAAATTGTTAAACAACGTATGAAACGTTTGCAGTTTCAGCAAAATGGCATCAAAATACGTATCTACGAGTTAAAGTCGGAAATAACATGAGACTTCTAACGCTGTAACGATATATTTAATAGAATATTGAGGCAAAAATGTCTACTGTTTGAAAAACATTGTATGATTCTGTTTATCGGCCTGCAACAAGTTAACGCTCGCTAGATAAAACTTTGACATTAATTCAACTTCATTGTAACGTACTTACTTGACCGTTAATTAACCGAGCCGCCTAATTAATTTGTGTGCAAAATGTTTATACCAGCCTAAGAACTATGTTAATAGTGTCATCAAGCGTTACATTAACGCAAAGTAATACCGACGCTGATAACGAGAGAAACAATCGAGTAAGCAAATAATTTCTGTTGATAGCAACTTGTTACTTTAACATTTGCATGTGTACCCTTTTAATAACATATCGGCGCCAATTATGCAAATCGTCTCATTGCACAATAGATCGATAACGTGGACCTGAATATACGTAAAGATAGAGAGCGAAAGAAAGGGAGAGGAAGAATAAGAGGAAAGAATGTACAATGGCGAAACCTTAATGATTCCAGAGAATGGGATCTCTGAGAATGCCTGACCTATGATAATGAGACAACAGCTATATACAAAAACAGAGACTGCTAAAACTGATTATTATTGAAAATACATTCGATATTTGGCCTATCTTTTTGTTATGAAGTTTTTCGTCAACATAATAATTTTTTCGTGCATAAGAGAATTCGATAAATTGATTAAAAAAAAGATGCCGCTTTTAAAGATAGGAATTTATAAGAATTGTTTGCTTTTACGAAATGTAAACATTCGATCGGAGGGAACGATTCTTCGCAACCGGTTCACCTTTACGTGTACATAATACAAGTAAAAGAGAGAGAGAGGAAAAGAGGAGTCAAGAACCGTATCTACAAATCGGTAGAGTTGGCAAAATTTGAATATCTTCTTTTTATAGCATCAGCTTCTATCACGAGTTACGGCTGAGTATCATTAAAGAACAGCCTTGAGAAATATGCGCTAATCCTACTGATCCTTGAGCGATTTCTTATTAAAGAACACGCACAATAAATCACTATCTGACGCTACGATCACACAACAGAAAAAAAATTGACAGACAAGGTCAGGATCAAAGGATATTAACGACCGCGAAGAAAAGAAAAATATAATTTAAGAAATGAAAAAAATAAATTTAATAATACTTAATACATTAAACAAATAGACACGTGAGAGTCTTTTGGTAATCTAAAAACTAGTAAAACACAGTTAGAATAATGAAATAGTCCATAAAACTTTCATACAACATCACGTGCGTTTTTACTATCTAGGCCACGATCTGACCGCGTGCTTAAAGAGTATGTATTTCTAAAAATCTTATTAGTCAATTCATCATTGGCGCTACTAATCTGTTACAAGCTACTGGCTGAAAGCGCTGAGATTCTCAGACCGCAAAAGTTCTCGGGAATTGGTATATTTCAGCGATCAAAGTCGCCGTTGAGGTCGGTCCTCTGGCTGTTATCACCGTCGCGTTTCTGGTTCGAAGCAGCCTGATAACCGACATATCCTTGCCGCCTGTACACCCTCAAGTACGGAATTTTACCGGACAAAGTTTAGTGGCCGAAACCATAAAGAAGAGGCGCACGTTATGCTCGCGCGTAGATTTCGCGAGATGCTTTTCTATAACGATAAAAAAAGGGAAAACGAGATAATTGGATCTGACGCCAATGCTAGCTGGGCATGAACAGTTCGAATACATGTGCGTTATCTATAACGAGAATTATTTATAGCTTGAGTTCGTAATTTTTCAGCTTTCTGAATCCTCAAACTTTCGAATTGTCAAATTTTTTAGTTTGATAATTAGAATTATATATTATAGATGATATTCTGGATTATCGAAGTCTCAGATTTTTAAATCTCTAAATTCGTAAATTCTCGAATGTTCAAATCACTGAGTTCTGAAACTTTTAAATTACAAATTTATTTCAACGTTTTGTTTAGCTATTCTTTATATTCGCGCGGCGTAACATTCTCTTGTGATGAATGATAGTCCACGATCGATCGATGATCGATTTACCATCGATCTGAATTCTTTTCAATTGTACCTTCGAGAGTCACCAGGAATTCGATTTTATCGATAAAGCAAATGTCATTGAATTGCGCGATAAATTGTACAGATATTCTCACAAAGTATGACGACTGGGTCACATTGTCTTTCCTAATCGATAAAATTTAGGGACCATGTAAAATTTAAGGATGTGTAAGATATCACGATTGACGATTAAGATTCGTACAAGGCAACAATAAACCTAAATTTATACGGTCGATAAGGTCATGCCACGTTTAGAATACAATTATATTTGAGAAACATTGAGATTCGTTTAAGCGAAGATAGCCTTTTGACTCTTGCTGATTTATATGTGGAACAATAAACCGTGAAAGACTGATACAATAATGTCGATGCATAAATAAAATAACGTAATGCAACAATAATGCGTACGTAAATATGTAAGTATCTTCATCTGCAATCTGATGTATTTCTTATCAAGCCGGTACTCCACTTCAAAACTGAATTTCAACATCTAAATAGCACAATTAATTTTGTAACACTAATGTCGAATTTAAAAACATCATATTCAAAGAATAGCACTGATCTACCACAATTCGAGATACTTTCGTCATTAAATACATATAAAGTAGAAGGGAACACGTAAAGTTAATACGTGACACAATAGCACCTACGCTAACCTGACTCCTAAAAGTAAATAGCGTACGCTTTTAAAACGATCAAGTGTTACATAAGCATCAGAGGGGCGACAAACTCTATCGTACATTCACCGCGGTACATACTACTTCCTCTCAACCTTATCAACCGTACAAGTTCATATTCCTACATTTTGAAAATATGAAAAGAAGACAACTATCTCGCATAGAGGTTATTTTCGATATATCTATATATAATTCTGTTACCAGGAATTCTATTATTCATTATCATCTATAATGCAATGTAATCGTTTAACGGATTTCAGTATGAAGATTACAGGAGGAAAATGCATGATAAGTACAATTTTGTCGATTTTCTGATTTTTGTTTTTTACTGGTTAAAAGGCAGTGGATACAAATTGCAACATTTCTCTCCACTTTCTCCGGAAATGCATGGTGTCGTGGTATACGCGTGGGAATAATACGTGCAAACAATTCGTCTTGCGTTCATACAACTGTCTCCCGGGTAGGCGTCCAAGGAGAGACGAGTGACCGGAAAACACGAGTACTTGGTGCGGGGGCACTAAGCACGCGGGCATGCGTACATAAAAACGAACAAAATGCATTTTAAGAGAGCAGTCAAGCCGGTTACGAGAAGAAATCGGCTAACAAACCTCGAACGCGATCCTTGCGAGTCACTACTTTCGTTACGTTATTACATTTAAATTGTTTTAAGACATTTTCATTTTTCAAAATTAATACAATTGTGGCAGCACGTGCCACGGAACTTTCCAACGGCTTCGCGATACAAAGCGCTACGCCATCAAAGCGCAACACCGACGTGCCCAATGTGCCATCGATATCCTTACGCTTCTTCCGCCGAATTCTCGGAAGAGCATACACGCGCCAGCCGCCGCGGTCTAATGAACGCACGCTAGTGGGGATATCGATGGGCAACGAAGGGAAGGATCCGTTCGATCTGGAACAAAAGGACAGTCTGTCTCGAGCCATGAAATAAATAAGTCCACAGTACCATTGCGTAGCAAACGCGTCGATTGAACCCTTGGTGTTAATTGTTAGTTGTTGTTACCAGTTATTTGTTGACTCTGTCTATTAAATCGTGTGTTAATAAATTATTGTTCGTTAAACACAAGAGTAGTTCCTTAAATACACTATCACCTACCAATCACCTCACAATGATGTTTTTTAATTTAAAACAAGGATAAAATGTATATAAATATATGTATATTACACTGAACAAAATTTGAATAATAAGTCATAATATAAACATTAAATTGATTAGCACTGTTTAGGTTGACAGAATATACATTACGTCAGTCAGATATAGAGTCAAAGTTCGTATTTTTTAAAAGTATTTGATTTTTGAAATAACTAATCTGGAATCGAGTATTAAAAACACAATTATAATCAGTAATGTGTAAAAAAAAAGCAGTGGAATAAAAATCGCGAGCAATATTTATTTATTGTTTCCGTCGTCGTGAGGTCAGGAGCCAGTTAATCGATCCCTCTTTCGCGTCATTCAAAACGGCGGACATTAAACAATAAACGTTGCTAATAATGTTCTTCCCAACCATAACCGCTAATCAGTCGTGTCACTTTCCTTTCTTTATTAACACGATAAAAGCATTTCTTTGAAATGTAGACCCGTAATCGCGCTTTCTGGCGCTCTCGTCTCTCCTACGTATAATGCAAATACAAATGCATATCAGAAATTTTTCAGGTCGATTATCACGCGCACGTGTTTCGCTGAGCAGTGTACATACATTTCGCGCATCTAATATGGTTCTGATGGGTAAATTTAGAGCGATATATGTGATATATGTGATACATAAGCGAGATAATAATGCCAACCAGATAAACTCTTTTCTACGTGACATTCATTACGCACTTCCAACGAATGTTATCTCACAGTTTGTTTGTAAACAAAGTGGTTTGCTTCTCGCGAATGATAATACACTATTATGTGCTTACTATTACAAAACGCAACTACAAACAAATTTTATCGAAATTTTCTAGTTGCATAGTGCTGCATACTATAATCAATTGTATAATCCTACGCGCTTCTGTTACATAAGAAATCGTAGTCAATGCGCAGCCGAATGTTTCCATTCTCATGTGGCATCGACCGCGGTACGAATCAATTAATTCCGCAGGTTACACAGGAGTGCTTTTTACATTTTTCTTTCAATGGAGATAGAAGATGATTTGATACAAATTGTTTTAATCCATTTGATCCATGTTAATACATTAACGACCGTTGATTGTATTATGGTTTTATATGGTTTTTCATGTGGGTCAATTGTTAGTGACTCTGAAGAAAGGAGAATTTCTTATATTGACTTTAATTAATAATAGTTACATAGCGAAAAACTTTTCAAATCTTTGCTCTTCTTTTAATTACAGAATTTTATGGTTTTATACTTCAGGATTTTGCTAAAATCAATGGTCGTGAATGTGTTGAATTATAAATAAAACACTGTGCTATCAACAATGCGAAATAAAAAAATTGTAAAAAATTATAATGGAATAACGAAGATACTACTTACGTATTTTTTGGACTGAAGAATAGTACTACTTAAGATTGGAATGAAACCAAAGAACCAGATTGTCCTCTTAATTTTTCACGCCTCAGTTCTTCTTTTGAACTTCACAATTTTCTATATACTCTTCCCAGATATTGTCACATTGTCTATTTTTTGAGATCGTTAATGACAAAAGGATCTTCGAGACGTAAGTATAACGCAATATATAGATCTCTTTAAAACGTGTGAAATGAGCACATCGTAATACGCCGGTAGACTTTTTTGTCTCGCTAGGTATTTAGTTTCTTCGAGCGCAAACAGGAGAAGTGAGTCGCAAAGTGTCGAAATTTACACGAGATGCAAATGGATGTGTATATACTAATTACCAGCGTACGCACGATAAAAAGATTTTCACGTGGCGAAAACGATGCAGTGCATCGTTCGTGCCAACTTCTCGAATGTCACGAATTTCGCATAATTCTCTTGTTATGTGTATGGGGTGACACTTACGGATTTACTTCCGTGAGATTAATAGTTGGGACACTTAAGTTGACTTAAGAGGATGATTAGGTTCCTTTAACAGCGGTAGTGACGGTCGAGAATCGCGCAATCTAACCTACACTTTCCGACTGCCTCCAAGTCTAAAATCTGAAAGCACCGGCGCGGCGTGAGTGTCATAGTGTCATCCGACGGCACGTCTCTGACGAGCCGGTGTTCCCTCACTGCGCATGCGCCGACTCAGCCTCGTGGCCTTCACGTGATTTCGACGAAACTACGAATCAGAACGCTCCTAAATCCACGTGCTTGCATTCTTACGCTGCTGGGTGACAGAGCCGCTTCGTAGAGCGGGATAGCAATGTCGATTATCGAGCAATACCGGTTTTTACCTGAACTTTTATCGTACCTCGTCCAAATATTCTCTGAAAATAAAATTTGGAAGTTATTTTGATAACAAGAAATCCTGCGTGACTGTTCCACTTTATGATATCCAAATGTATTAGATAGCGTCCCGACCCACAAGAACACGTGATACCTTTGTTCGCATGATACACAATACGTTTTCAATCATGGAGTGTAAGCAAAGTTAACAAATTCGGAACTATTGGTAAAAAGATTTAATCCCCTTCTCTTATCACTGTAATTGATATCTTAAAATTTTTACTTAAAAATAACTTTCCTTTACGATCGTATTATAAACCTTGCCAACGAAAACTTCACGTGTTCTTTTGTACAATCATTTTTTAGAATATATTTTTAAATGTAATGTTGTAAATTATAGAAAACTAATATATAATCGGATTTTGTTATTCTGTATCATAGAAATATCATAGAAAAGTTTTAGATTTGATAATTATGTGATATACATATGTACGTATAATACTTTTGTTTGAAGTTGAATTTACAATAAAGTCGGAAATTAGCGTTACGAAAAAATATTTATATATGTAACACTTATATTACTTAGAAAAATATACGACAAAAATATAATACATATTAAGGAATTGGTTTATCATACTACGTTCTGTTTACTTTTAGATAAGATTCTCGGTTCTATAAAGTAGAGCCAGTTCACTATTTGGCCGCCATATTTAAATTTCTTTAAGGCATCTTTTATAATAGAGGATTGATTGCAAAGGTCATAAATACCCAAAAACCATAAATCATAAAATAAACTAGGATTATGATTGACTACCCCATAAAATTTGTAATAAGTAATTTACAATATTTTTGATAAGAATAAGTATGAAAGCTTGAAAATTACGCGGTTTAATAAAATAGAAAAACTAGTAATACCCCATTTTCTCAGTAATGTAACAGCATCGATGACGTATAATTTGTGAAAAAATACGAATTATCTAACGACTGTACGTCGTAGAAATGAAACAGAATCGTTTGCTTCTTCATCATTGTCTGAGACATGGATAAACGGAGATATAAATGAGCTCCTTTGGTAATACGACACTGTCGCATTTCTTCAATGTAAAACTTTCTATTATACTCTAGCTTGCTCCGTTAAATCCATTGTCATTAACAACGAAAGATTACAAACGAAAATCTAATATAGCTAAGAACACGACAAAATATTAAGAAATTAGTGCACGAAGAAAAAGTATTAATTTTTTATATTTCATTAGTTTTCTTTCGCATATTGCTATCGTCTAGTTACGTTTATTGAAACATTGATGTACGTACTTTTTTTAAATTATGAAATCAGTAGTAAGGCAAAAAACGAAGAAATGAAAGTGTAAAATCGGATGTAACAGTAAAACGATTTTTTTCTTTCTTAGAATCAGTCTATCTTCTTACAGTCAAAGCATAGAAATTGAATACGTTGTCGACTGTCGAATACAGTAAATACAAGGACAGAATTTTTTCATGTGTTAGTTTACAATAATTGATTACTTCGTGTCTTCGTGTAAGAGCGCAGAATTAACAAATGTTGATTTGTTGCATCAGTTTCTTGAGCACTTATTTAACGAACACATATATTCGATATATACACCCATAAATAAAAACCGTCACCTAAATAATTATTAAGAGCATGTTCGGATATCGTAAAAACATCTGTTTTCTTGTACTTCACATACGTACAATTGTAAATTCGCATACTTCTTTTTTCCCATTAGTATTAAGAGATGTGATCTCCATATTGAACGCATATGTGTATGAATAATATCGTGAATTAATTGCGCGAATTAATTAAAGCGCGGTTATCCCTATTATCTAAAGAGATCTCTTTAGCAATTTCATTAAATAATAATGAAAATAGTTTTTTGTTTACAGAACATTAAGTTCATCTTGTTTGATATTCTTTCTTTTTTTTATATAATAGAATAAAATATACAAAATTATGATATATTAATTAGTTTATACGATTCACATTAAAATATTTGTCGACTTTTTACTCGTAATTTTAATGTTTACACGGCTATAGACGTACAAGAAAAGAGTGGCTTCGTTGTGTAATTTGACAAATGAAAGTGTAACATATATTGTTCATCACCTGAGAAAAGAATCCAAACTTATACATAGAAGAGTAATAAAAACACGATAAAAGAATGTAATCGAAGTATATCGTGGAGAAAAATAGATATACGTACAATAAAATGTATATTTATGTACAGTATTTGAAATTGCTACGAGCTTATAGGAACCCTGTTGATAATGTCGACAACACGAGTGAATTTATTCTGTGTCCGAAATATCAACCGAATATATAAAATACTCGCTTACGTATATACATGTTATAGGTAAAGTCCAAACTTTAGTTTCATGTGAAAGTTTGAATTGAATTTTATACGATAAAACGAAGCTTTATGTGCGAACGATACGAATACTAAATATAATACCATTCGTTGTATTAATCATTTTAATTAATCTACCATGAACGGAATCATTTGTGAGATTCGATTCGATAAATTGATCTTTATATTAGGAAGATATACCTTTTTAGAACTTTGTCAATAACAAATTGACTTTAGTCCGCAGATTGTGCTCATGATTATATTATGAAGACTTACAACGTATTTCTAGTTATTTACAAATTAAATATTTGCTCACGAACTTTACCCATAACGCATGTAATTGAAGTAATTGCTTTAACCAGCACAATTATTTACTTTGAAATTGACAAAGATATAGAAATACTATGCTTTTCTTTTTCACCAAATTTATACGATTTTTTAAAGATATTTTACATCACGCTGCAATCAATCGACAATTAGATGTGATGATTGAAACATCGTTTCGTACGTATGAATATAAAGATAAACACGTTCATCGACACCTAAATTTACATAAAAAATCATGCTGGTCTTCGATATATTCTAATCCATACTGATATATGTACACTGCAGTCAATATACATCAATAATCAGGCATGTATACGATTGCGTGGTCTAATTAGACCAGTATATTATCACAAAATAAATGCTAAAAATTAAATGTCCTATCAATTGTCTTCTTTCTTTTCAACGTTGAACAAATAGATCCGATATATATATACTTATATATCGATAAAATTTATCTATCACTGTATTGTAGATTCATTCGAACAACCCTTTCCTACTTCAGCTAAAGAAGATAAAAAATGGAAGAATTGATTCCAAAACGAAATCGTAATTTGTTTCAACCAGATTCAAGACAGAGTGTTACACGTTCGAGGTCTCTGACAGCAACAAAGACTTCGAAACCTTGCCGCTGGGCTAGACTCTTCTGATCACCGTTCTTCGACACTCTCATTTCCACCACTTTCTTGCTGAGGTCTCGCGATTTGGTACGTGATAAGATATTCCGGATATGCTTGTTCACCTCTATAGACAACATATTCGGGGAAAGCTAAACCACCTTGGGACGGCCTACCCATTACACTATGGTGTCCTGGCGGTGCGTGAGCCATTTTCATCGCGGAAAATTGCAAAAATGATTTTCCCAGTGTGACACGACAGAGTAATAAATGTCTGTAAATGATATACATAATATTACAAGTGTAAGGAATAATAATAATGATTTTAGAATAATTTAAAGTTCAAAATTTATTCGTTTCTATATGCTTACCTATGACAAATGTAACAACTTCGGTCCTTATGAGCAGGACATCCAGTACCTCCACATATTCCATACACATATTGATTACTTTTACTACTGTGCTCCGCAAAATAAATTCCGGCGCCGAACATACCGCCGATATACGCATGTCGTTCATCGAAACCCTTCTGAACGATCGCATTAATAAATGGACTACCATGAAATAACATCCTCTCGTTCGCCTGTGGCAAGCTCGATCCAGGAGTAGTCCTGGATCCAGTACTCGGAGAAGAAGGCGCGGCTGCACCAACTTCCTCAGCAACTTCTTGTCTTCTATGCGCGTAACGTTCCCATAATTTACGATTTTGCACTTTTTGTATCTATTTTAGAAAAATCACAAATGAATTATTAAAATTGTTAGCTATTATTCGAGTATACATTTTACAATCACGTATAACAAACCTACCCTAATTATGTTATATCGAGAAAATATACCACCAGAATGGCCATTATCTCTATGTTGTCTAATAGTGCTTTGCATTTCTTCCTCAACAGCTAGAAATTCTTTATCTTCAGCTAATAAGTCTACTAATAACGTCCCCGGTGTAATAGTCGGTTGCCACGGAGTACCGGCAGTTGTATTTAAAAGTTTTTCCATGCCTTTGATTAATTTATGTCTATAACCATACGCGGATACCCCAACTTGTTTCAGATCTTCGTGACCCATCTCCGCTAATATATCTAACGTAATCTGTTCACGTTCGAACAATTCTAATAAATGTTCTAAACCAAGGCTCTGAAGAAAACCGGCTACAGTCGTAATATTCGAATTATCTTTAGAATCTTTGGAATCTCTTTCAGAACACGTCTCAGATGGCGGCATTGGACTTAAACAAGAAGATGGTCTAGCAAGTGGTACGCATAGAGTCATAGCTGTTCCAGAAGGCATAATGACGGTTTCTTGAGTAAGTGGTGGTGGTGGTGTAACTGGAACTGAACAAATTTCAATGATATACACACGTATATACACACGCATATATATATATATAAACATACAAATATATTTGTAATTGTAGATGTATCATTGAAATACATTTACCCGCAACGATACTGGGTGGCCTACTGTTAATAGTATTATTACCATTACTATTTAAGTTAATGGCAACTCCGACGCCACTGTTACCAGACGGTATTGACGGTACTACTTGCTGTGAAGCCATAGCATCTTGCAATAAGCATCTTACATCGTCAGCGCAAGCTAGGTCCAAAGGAGTTTGTCCTTCTTGATTTTTCGAGAAAGGATCCGCGCCATGTGCCAATAAAAGGGCACATAGCTGTGTCCTACCTTTCTGTGCTGCTTCGTGAAGTGGTGTAAAGCCCCATTTGTCAGTAGCGTTTACTACGGTATTATATTTGATGAGTAATGCGGCAATATCTAAATGACCGTAACTTGAAGCATTGTGCAAAGGTATCAATCCTCCTTTATCTTGAGCATTTACATCTGCTCCACGTTCAAGCAAAAACTCGGCTACGTCCATATTGTTGTATCCCGCTGTATTAAGGTATTAGCAGGTTATATTGCGTGAATCAATACAAAAAAAAGGAAGATAAAAATTAAGAGACTTACCGGCTAAATGTAATGGAGTACTATTACGACCTTGTGCATCCCTACAATTAATATTATCTTGTGTAACAAGTCGCTGTACTCTTGCTAAATTTCCTTTTTTTGCTGCATCTAAAAGTGCACTATTCCCTCGTAATAAATCGGCTACGTCTTGATCATCATCTCTTACTAAATCTAAAGGTGTTGCACCGTCTCGGTTCTTTTTAGTGGCATCTGCACCGTGTCTCAATAACAGGCGAACTATTTCATATTTTCCTTTAGCTGCAGCTTCATGAAGTGGAGTGAATTTCCACAAATCCGCAACATTTACAGATGCACCATGTTTTACCAACAATTCCGTTACTTCATAATGACCATAAGAGCAGGCATTGTGTAAAGGAACGAGTCCACTAAATATATAAAATTAAATACTTTCTTTGATTATTGTGTTTAAATAACTATATAATAAATTGTATAACGAACTACTAACCCTTTATCTTTGGCGTGTACATCTGCTCCATGTGCCAATAAATATTCAACTACAGGCACTCTATTAAATCCCGCTGCAAAATGCAGCGGTGTGGAATGCCGACCATCTAAGTCTCGACAATTAACAGCCAATGGATTTGTCCGTAAAATTCTTTCTACTGCCGCTAAATCGCCAGATTTACTCGCTTCTAATAGCTGCGCTTCCGCGTCGTCTGTGCCACTCGGTGGATCTGTAAAATAAAAATGAGAATAGAAACATTCTTCAGGTGGAAAATATTTGGTATCTGTAGTGAATTAGTTTCGAACCTTGTAATATTTTAAGGACATTTTCTGCAGCTATTTGTGCTGCAGTATAGCCCTGAAGTGATACTATAGATGGATCAACATTGTATGATAACAATATTCTGCAAGCTTGCACATTGTCTTCTCTAACACACCTGTTTATGCAATAATATTTTTTTTAAGTAAGAGAATCATATATTTTCTCATCATAAAATGAAGAAATAAAAAAACTTTAAATGTTCTAGACAATTCACAGTACCTGTGTAGTGCAGTTTGCCCTAATCCATCTAAAGCATTGACTTTTGCATTATGTCTAAGTAGCACATCCATTGCATCATAATGAGAATGATCAGTAGCAACATGAAGAGGTGTAAGATAGTCTTTATTTTTCTCATTTAAGGCAGCATTTTTCCTAATTAAAGATTCTATTACTTGTTTTCTCTTGGGATAAGGAGATGCAACGGCATAGTGCAGTGGTGTATCCCCAGTGTATGGGTGTTTAAAGTTTACAACTTCTTGGGACAGGTACTTTTTTAATTTAGTAAGATCTGCCTGCCTGCAGGCATCCAAGAGGCAGTGTCCCTTGTATTCGTCTACAATTAAAGTGTATCTAACAAAACCATGTTCTGTGTGCTTTTCTAGAAGAGTACTATCGACATAGGAAACATACATGTCAATCTTTCTTGTAATTCCAATGTCGGGGCTACGTCAATGGCGCTTTTACTGTGGCAGTTTAATTGAGTCGGATCGGCGCCCTCGCTTAAAAGCAACGAGCACACCTCAACTCTGGATTTGCTAGCAGCTTCATGTAGCGGAGTAAATGCCCACAAATCGCTGGCATTAACTGCTGCACCGTGTTTAAGAAGTGCTTCAGTCACTTCAAAGTGACCATACGAACAAGCATTGTGAAGTGGTACAAGACCTCTATAACATAATCATTAGAAACGAATTATTTCATATGTCAACTTTTAATAATTACATTAGATAATGCTGGAGTTAAAGAGAAATTTACCCTTTATCTTTTGCATGCACATCTGCACCATTTTGCAATAAAATTTGCACCAGTCTTGACCTATTGTATCCAGCAGCTAAATGCAATGGAGTAGATCTTCTGCCATCACTCGCATGACAATTTACATTTAAAGGATTCAGAAGTTGTAAAAGACGCTCCTCATTTCCAGATCTTGCTGCTTCTAATAATTCATCCTTCTTATATTCTCCTGTTAATACTGGTTTAGTTGCAGGATCTGCCAATTCTAATGCTGTTTTCCCTTCTGTATTTCTTATATTGGCATCTGCTCCATGTTGTAGCAGAGCAATACACACGTCTATTTTACCCTATTAGAATAATCAGTATATTAGATTTAATAAAATTGTCTTGAAATTAAATGAAAATTAGTAAATCGAATGGAATAAAATTATACTTTAATTGCAGCTTCATGTAAAGGTGTATAATTCCAATTGTCTCTAGTGTTTGGATTAGCCCCTGCTTCTAAGAGCAGTCTTACAACATCAGAATGTCCAAAAGAACAAGCATTATGCAAGGGATGTAGACCTCCATCGTCACGTGCTTGAATGGATGCCCCAGCAGACAACAAGAATTCTACTACATCTATCCTACCATAACCTGTATATTAACAATAAAAAATAAACATTAGAAACACAATATTAACAACAACAATTTTCTCAATCTTTTCTTCTTATAAAAAATATGTTTATCTTCCATTATTTCAAATAACATTATTTAAATTATAAAATGACAACATTGTAAACTAAGTGTTCTAATTATTTTAACTTTTAATGTAACGATGAAATCGTACGTTGCCAATCATAAGTGATGTAATAAGGAAAATTCTAAACTATATATTAGGTATTATCAATGTAGAAGGATAAGAAAACTTGGTACAAAGATTATGTTCTTCATTTGTGAAATGTAGAAAATATGAGTTTGTGTCCAGCAATAATTATTTTAGTTCTTTTATACTACAAAATATATTTAAATTTCATTATAAATATATTCGATTTCGAAAGAATTATTCAAATGGTAATATGACAACATTGAGAACTAAGTGTTCGAATTGTTTTAAGTCCGCGACATGACAACGAAATCTTATGGTTTCAATCGGAGGCTATGAATCGAAGGAAATTCCAAGTTGCATATTGGATTTTATCAATGCAAAAGAGCAAGAAAAGCTGATGCAAAAATGATGCTTACCAGCTGCAAAATGCAGAGGGGTGGACTTGCGTCCGGCAGTGTCTCGAGCATTGACCGTCTTCGGTGTAACCAACGCCTTTACCCTTGCAAGGTCTCCGGTTTTACATGCTTCGAACAGTTCCCTAAGAGGATCGGTGTTTCCAGATCCCGATAGGGAATCGGCATTTGTCAACGTCGATCTACGTCCTGCCATTTTACACCGCCATTTTCACGCCACTATCCGACAGATACACTTCACTGTGTATGGCTCATAGTGTTGAAAGCTTTCACGACGACACCGAGATGAGTTGCTATGGTACAATCTAGTGGCGCCGCCTTACACCCAGAAGTGATCATTTTTTAAAAGTCCCATAGCATGAAGTACATTAGTATTAGTAATTAGTACATAATTGTATTGTTGGATCTAGATGCAAGAAAGGGCCTCAGCACCCAAAAGTAACATTCAAAGAAAACTTAAGGCATTACGAAATTAAATATTTTTTTATCCATGATGGTATTTCTTGAAAACTGTTTATAATGTTTAAAAATGTAATATTCCTTCTCTGTATATTTAGTATTATAATAGTATTAATGATATAAGAAATTAATGAATAAAGATACTCATAGTCTTCTCTCGTTATATAAAATAGAAATCTATTATTCTCTAGAATAGGGATGTTATAATTGTTTGATAAAATTATATTATTTAACAAAGACAATATTATGATTCAAAATCCTTTTTGTAATTTTCTTCTTATATATATGTATATATATATATATATATATATATATATATATATATATATATATATATATATATATATATATATATATATATATATATATATATATATATATATATATATATATATATATATATATATATATATATATATATATATATATATATATATATATATATATATATATATATATATATATATATATATATATATATATATATATATATATATATATATATATATATATATATATATATATATATATATATATATATATATATATATATATATATATATATATATATATATATATATATATATATATATATATATATATATATATATATATATATATATATATATATATATATATATATATATATATATATATATATATATATATATATATATATATATATATATATATATATATATATATATATATATATATATATATATATATATATATAGTAGTATATAATAATATATAATAGAAAGAAATACGCAATAAAATAACATTTATTAAAGATTGTATAATTACTTTCTTTAGTTGTCAGTCTTCTGATAAACTAACAATATATATTTGTGTGTGTGTATATATATATATATATATATGTATAAGGAATCCATATTTTGTACACAAATATTTTCTTTGTATGTCTTTGGAATGCCTTTGGAATACAACTTATATATGTTTAATTTATGATAACAGTAGTATGTTGTATGTACAGTTATAAAATAATATAATTAAAAAAATAGTACAGTATGATTAATGAATCGTTTTATAAAAATGTATTTTTACTTATGCAAGTTGTACCTGCATCCTATGAGTGTACAATACACTTTAAAAAGGTATTATTAGGAAAATGAAACCTATTTATATAACTACCAATAATACTAGTATTTTTTATATAATACAATGTATAGGGAATGTTTGACAAACCAAATACCACAGGTTTTATTCACATTTCCCATTATCTCTTATCTGTGCATAATGCAAAACGATTTAAAAAAATGGTTACATGGCCAATTCTGAATAAGATGGATGAGAAAAGATACCGTATGGAAATAAGGGAATATTTTGCAGTTTTAGCAAATGAGAATCCAGATATAAATTTTCCATCAGTACTTATGTCTCATTTGCTACAAGCAGGGGGAAAAAAGATTTTAATTCTTATGTGGAAAATATCAGAAATTAGCTTAAAAGCTTACATTAGTAAAACATGTAAATTTTTATTTTTGACATAAGTTAATATCATTCATATTTGCTAATACATTGATGATTAATTCTGTGTAGGTCAAATTGAATTATTACAAGCTCCTAATATTGGTGATAGTAAGCATATAGTTCAAACATATTTTACCATTAAAAATATAGAGAAGGATAATACTATTTCTAAATTTCATGAAAACACAAAATTAAGTTTGAAATCCTTTGAACAGTACATGCGGTGAAATATATATATCTTTATTTTATATCTCAAAAATATTATAAAAATCTCAAGAAATATATGTTAGATAAAAACTTTGTTTTTTTAGGTGTAACGCTATTGAGTTAATAAAAATACAGACTGCTATTTTTGAAGTAAAAAGTAACATAGAGAAATTAATATCTAAGCTTCCAGTAAATTCATTAATTACAAAGCGATTAATGGATATTGATGATACAGAAATTATAAATTGTTTGTATTTGATATTATAACATTTTATACTAATAATTAAGGTAATTTTAAAACTAAATTGTAATATCTACGAATTTATAAATTTTCAGCATGGAAGAGAAGTGTTGCTCAAAATATTAAATTTTTAAACCAAAAATATTTGAAGCTTAAAAAGCTAGAGACTTTTAGTAGCACATTACAAAATTTAATTTCAAATTTATGTGTAAACTGCATATTCCTTGATGGGAAAAATCTTCAAAAAATAAATAGTAAAACACTTTTGTTGTATTCAAGTAACAATATCCAGGTAAAAAATATAAAAATTAAAGTATATTTCACATAAGGATTAGAAAGTTATCTAAATAATTTATAATGCATTTAATTTAAAGCTTGGTACTGGATTATACATAAAAAGATGTTTAGTATTTAAAATCCTATTATCAATATTTGATCAAATGCTAAAACAAATAAAATATTATTTAAAAGTGGATAAGTCATCAGATATATTAAATTGTGATAAAGAAATAATACAGCGTTGTAAAACAGTTAAATCTCTAGAAGAGTCATTTGAAGAACTTATGAAACAAGTTTCTAATAACTTATACGATATACAGCATAGTTTACAAAAAAAAACCATAAATTATACATTAGATGAAGATATATTAAATTTTATGGGTTTAGACACAATTTTAAATTCACCAGAACTTAATTTATGTACTGACTATATATGGGAAGAAAAGATAGCAAATCAAATATTGGTCTCTCCAATACAAGGTAAGGTTTCTTATCAGATAAATAGTAAACTTTAATATTTAAAAAATTATTTTTAGGGAAATATAAATACTTGTTTAAAAGACACAAATGCAATATTCCATTTGAAAGATCAACAAGATATCAAGTTAATGATAGCCTAGAGAGTGTCACACCAAGCTGGGAATCTCCGCAAAAACAATTAGTATACAAAACAACCTCTGTTAATAGACTCAGTGTTTCTCCAAAATATTCTAGATTATTTTCCACTAGTGATAGAAAAAAGAATTATTTGAAAAGTTTGTAATAATGTTCTCAAAGAAAAAAGCTAATATGTTAGTATATTTAAGCATAAAAATTTTACATATCTTTTCAGATAATAATGCAGCATCTACTCCAAATAGAAATATAACACCAAAAAAATCTAGCATTCAAATTCCAAACACACAAGAGATAAATATAGATGCTGCAATTAAAGATATTTTTGATCTTTCTTGTAAAATTGCGGATGTTGTAGTTTCCATGTCTAAATCTTAATTCAACTTACAATTAGTAGTTCCACATTACAAGGATGCCATGCAATTTGAGAAAAAGTAAACACCAAAGTAATTGGAAATAATGTATTTGTTGTATAATATATATGTACATTTCAAATTAAATTAATGAAAAATCTATTTTCACAACAATTTGTTTTTCTTGGTTTAATAATTTCAACACTGCTTAGAATACTGAAGTAAAATGTGTATATATAGAGATAAGAATACCATTTGTCTCTGTTACAAGATACATATCAATTCCTTTTTATAGGCTTTCCTTTTTAGATAGATTCGTGTAACTTCACATACATGTTTATCCTTACATACTCTCCCATGCATATTTAGGGAGACCAGTTGCATATTACCAGATATTATATACATGTAATACGATACCAATTGACGTACATATATAAACTATACCATGCAACATAGGAAGAACGTGATTGGTTAAATTTCATTGCATCAATTAATCTGTAGCCGCCTGTATTGTATAGTATAACTGCCTTACTTTAAATGCAACTGCTTTTTGATTATTATACATCACTTATCCCTTATCGTTTTTATTAATTTTTAGCTTTGAATACTAGTTATTAGTACTCGCAAAAAGTTTTCAGATTTTAGGTTAGGATTTGTTTGTGTGCAATTTTACTTGTCTACACTTACCATTCAGTTTTTATGAAAGTTTGTATTTGTTTAAGAATATCTTTTTCACTAATACAATGTTATCTTGCAAAGCACACGGTTGTCTTTCAAATGAAAATACGAAAATTGACGGTAAAGATATTTTATTGTTTTGTTTTCCTCAAGAAACTGAGTGAGTATTTGTTATTTGATTGTTTATAATTGCTCCATGCTTGTGATGCATAACATTTATGTTCGTTATTTGATATTTTCAGTCGAAGGAATGAATGGTTTAAGAACTGTAAATTGAATGAAAATACTGAAAGCGATAAGATGCTCTACCTCTGTGAGTTGCACTTTGATAAAACATGCTTTACTGATTCAATGGGATTAACTTCTAATGCTGTCCCAACTATTTTTACCATATTAGATGGTAAGTATAGCTGTAGCAAGATTCTTTAATTTGATTCAGTATTAGTGTTCTTAAAAATATTTCTGTTATAGAAGGCCAAAGAAAACGTAAAGCCGAAGATGAACCCAGGTGCAGATCGCCTACAATTCCATCAATAAAGCAGAAAAAATTGGATAGCGATTCTCATAGCCCAGTGACTCCGCCACAAAGTCCTTGTAATCAATTAGAAAATGTAAACAATTTTATTATTTTCTTGTTTTATTTGCTGTGCTTAATATTTTATTAAAGAACTATGGTGTTTTAGAATGATAAAATGAATGGAGAAGAGAAAATGGACATATGTTCTGATCATGAGATATCAGATGATATGAGAAATGAATCTGTTGATATTAAACCAGAATTGTATCAGAAAGTGGCAATAGAAAAGAAACTGTATCGTTTAACGATACAAATAGATAAAATATATGGGAAGCCATGTCCAAGATCAAAAAAACTCAGAATGCTGGCACAGCTAACAAAGGGAAGCCAACAATTCTCAGAGAATATGTATAATATTAATCAAGGAAATCAGTCTCTAGAAAAAGTTAGGAAAAAAGAAATTTGTAAAGAAGGTGGATGTAAATTGAAAAAGTCAATTTATGATTCAAAGCCAGCATTTCAATGTGAATACTGTGATAAATATTACGTAATGAAACAAAGTGATGACCAAGTGGAGAGAAATATTTGTACCATGTGTCATCAAACTTTTTCATCTTCACAATCTCTATATCTTCATACTAAAACTCATTTCGTATGTGATATGTGCCAAACTGAATGTAGCTCACAAGTGACTTATGATAAGCATATAAGATTACATGTCAGTACCGATCCATTGCATCCATATAAGTGTCATCAGTGTACAGAAACGTTTGAACTTAAGGAAGATGTGAGGCAACATTATCTAATCGTTCATCCTACTATACAATTACAAAACACAATTCTGCAAGTGACTGCACCATCTTTGACACAGCAAATATCTCAACGAGAACATCGTTGTATTAGTTGTAACATTACTTTTAGAAATGAACAAGCCTACAGGTAGCATCTGTGATTATAAATGTATATCAATAAAACACTATAATATCTAACGTGGATTCTAATGTGGGAATATTTTTATAGGAATCATATAAATTCCCATAAAAAGAAAGAGGGACTAAGGTGCAATATTGGTGATAGTACCAACAATGTATTTCCAGTACCTAATCCGTTAACTGGTAGCCAAATAGGTATTCTTCGAGCTGTAAAATTCAGTTGTAGAGTATGTTCGATGGAATTTGATAACGTCGGTGAAGTTGATAAACATACTAGAACTCATTTGGAAAAAGATAGTGAGGAAGAGCACAAGTGTAATATCTGTAAAAAACTATTTAAAACGAGCATACAACTCAACGAACATTTAAAGTACCACCTGTCCCGTGCACATTCTTGTCCCGTATGTTCCAAAACTTTTATTAACAGAACTACCTTAAAAATACATTTAAAAACGCACGGTGAATCGTAAGTTGTATTTAATTTATGAAATTGCGCGAATCTAATTTAATTTCGGTTTCCGGTTGTGTTAGATATCGAATATCATCGTTTTCGTGTATTTTGATGTTTATGGTGATATGATATCGGTAAGGTTCCTATACGTGGAAACCTTTGTATAACGTGTACAAAGTTGTTTTATCTAATAGACTTTTGTAGCCAATGATGAGGCAGAGAAAAGATAATAAGTATGTTTATAAAAGGATTATTAAATTCTTCAGTAGCAATTCCCGCTTCTCTTTTTTTCAAATAATCAATTGGGTTTTATTTCAGTGTCCGTAACATAAACGTAGCTATAACACGGCGACCGCTTTTTTTAAAAAAGAATGTACAATATACGAACGTCCTAGAAGGAAAAGCGGATTTAATACCAAGATCAAATTCCATCACTACAACAAGAAAAGAAGAAAAAATGTTTCATCGTGAACACGAAGCGGGATTGTATAATTTAGCGACGAGTGTCGAAGACGAACATTACTCTTGACGTCAATGTGTCTTGAAATCACTGCAAAGTTTGGCCGAAGAATGAAAATAATAGCAAGCGGATTTCTTTGAAGCGTTCCGTTGTGCTCGAGGCCGACGGAATGAGGCGCGTAGACTGATCTTGATTCCTGATCTTTCCAAAAGGAACATTCAACAATCATTGGCAACGACGGTGCAATGGCGGAGGAGGAAAAGAGAGAAGGAAACGAGGGCAAACGAGCCGATCTTGAAAGGGAGCCGACTATCCATGGCGGAACAATCGGCTCGATGTTCACGGTCATCCTGTCAACGGGAACCACTTCAAACGTAGCCGGCCTCAATGTGTTTATTTGGCTAACGTCAAATTTACTCGTGGAAAAAGGAAAGCTGCTTGTACCCTAGCCAACACCTTGCTACCTCTGTTCATAAGCTGCCGCTGTTTTCTTCGCGTCCCGAGCAAAATCGGATCGTTTTGTCGCGCTCGGTCATCGGCACTTGGGCGTGGCTCGTGTTCCCCTATTGTCAACCTTTGACTTTTCTCGAGTCAAGTACTTTCTGTTAGCTAGTTCCTGGTAACGTAGATCGCGTCTCTACTTATGTCAAGGAACTGTATAATTCACGCATTGACTCGCATGCAGATTCGTGACGAGAGAAATTGTTTTCGACATAGTGAGTATTGAGTTTGAATTGCAAGGTTTTGTTTGTTATTCCGTATACATTAGTGGTAATATGTTTTTGAAAGCGAGGTCTATTTTATATGACTATCTTGTTCTATAATTATCGGAGTTTTCTTACATATCAGTCGAGTTGTAAAAGAAATAAAATAAAATAAGACAGGAAGATGTGTAATTGACAAAAGAAACAGTTTGAAATTTTATATATTTGAATTACTGATAGAAAAGAGAGTGTCGATGTATTTTAATTCGTATTAAAAGATAGAGATATATGTATGTCCACGTATTTAGTAACGCTTTGTCATTGGCATAATGTGGGATGACAGCCGACCAGGTATCATCGAAATAAAGAAAAACACTCTATAAATTCGCCATGGTTTTCCACGGTAGCTAAACAGTAAATCCTGCCTGTATGTATTTCTACCTAGAGGTTCCGTGAAAATTAGGGACGTGGAAGGTTGTCGCGTAACGAATTGCATGATTTCCCGTGGACGACTAAAGAATTTTATATAGAGAAGGGGCACGAAGTACATTTTAATCTCTTACTGTCCAAAATATATCGAACGTTACTTTTGTTAATTATTAGAAGCAAGTTTATCTAGAGGAACTATAGAATATGAGAAAATTAATGTAAAATAAAGAAATTCTCAGATACTGTAACAAGTGTATGGAATGAATTAATCTTTGACATCTATTATTATCAAATAAATAGTCTCCTTGACAAAGTAAAATATACGAAGTTTTATTTAACCTATCTGTAAAATTAAAAAATTCAAAGGTGCAAAATTTAAAGATTGGAAGATTGTCGAAGAATCAAAAATTTAAAGACTGAAATTGAAAAATTCTCATTTCCAGAAATTATATTAAATCCTGCGCTATATTCCAAGTACAATAATTTCAATTGTACAGTCCAAATGATTATGCACATGCGTATATTTTGTAAATACTTAATTTCCGAGGCTACCCGCAAATTTTCCGCTACTCCTATCGCGAAATTTTAAAATCATCGACACGATGATCGATTCGTCGCGTATTTTCACGCGGTTCTATTTTCGCAAAGGCGTCAAAGAAGAAACTTTGAAAAGAGACGTCCCGGTGTTAAATTTGCACGCCACGTTTCGTCAACTATTCTTGGGCAAAGGGTTGCTCGGCCGTCAAACATGCTAATTCAAAGTCATGTCGTGGCGACTGGTATTCACAGTTGGAACGATGTTTCCCGATTGTTCAATGGACGTCGTTTATGCGGCATCAAAGTGCCGACATCGCGATGCAGCTGCGTCCACGCTTTTCTTGGTATCACTTTTAACAATCGCGATGAGTTTTCTTTCGTAATTGATCATTTTTTCATACTGTTGTATCTTTTTTAATTCTCTTTCTGGAACTGAAAAAACGAAGGTATAAGAAATTATTGAAATCGATGATTTATATTATTGATCAGATGAATTTCAAGATGTATTGTTCAATATTAGCATCTATAAGGTCTACGTTTAGTAGCCTGAACAAAGAAACTCCTTTAATTTTAATATCGTTTATTTTGATACCAATAATTGTAAGATATTCTTCTCATACACATATAAATTTATGAATTTTCAATTTAATATTAAATTCTAAATTTTGTTATATCCATCCTGTTACAATTTCTCATTGCTTTTTATAATGGGAATATTAATTGTATCGAGTCCAATTGCTTTTGAATTAATTCCAATATTTTAATATCAAATTATGTAATGATAAACTATGTACATAGATTATGTAATGACTCGCAATGATAAACTATAAAACAGAGAGAAAGAATAATAAGAGAAGCGATATTCTACAAGTATTTACAAGGTAGAAACCGCAGGACGTGTAAGGACGCGCGTTTTTACGGCAGAAAACTACGAAAGACGTCGCAACATGGATATAATATGAACGAAGGAGGAGAAAAATCGACGAAGAGAACAAAAATGAAAAGAAGAGACAGGATGACGGAAACACTCTCTCTGTGAGTTGCGGGCACGGGCCATCTGGCAGAACGATCTTTTATAGGATCTATCTATCCCGTGTTCTCTCTTCAATGAAGGAATCACTCGCGTGGAAGTTCCTGGCCCTTTTGATTAATGGCTGACGAGATAAACTGCGATCAAAGAGGATCGACAGAGGCTTGGCAACTTTGCGGATATTCTTTGTTTGATTCTGTTGCGGGAAAAGTCGAGGCGTTGAGCTATTGAAAGTCGAATCCCTGCCATTGCGATGACCGCAATGTATGCAAGGTTTACTGTTGCGGCGCTTCGGCTATTCTCGAATTCGCGTCTTACGAAATTTGCTGCGGTATCCTATAAACCTATAAACAATACTATAAACAAAACGTTATGAACGTGCTTTTTCATTACACGCTTAAGCAATACGGAACCGTTATCAATATATTATAACATTAGTCGCTCGGAAAGTTCGTTCCGATTTTTAAGGAACTTTATAAAATAAGAAACTTTGCTTAGTCTACGCTCTGAAGAATTATCTTCAAGCGTGTTACGCTAAGAGACGTTACTAGAAGTATCTTTAAAACTATGCTCGTTCACTTTTGATAAAATATTAGGCTCGTTAAATGTTGCTCGGAAAGTTCGTTCCGAGTTTCAAGGAATTTACTCGACATGAAAAATCATATTGAAAAGTTTTTCACCGAAAAACCTGACAGGTTCTGCAAGGGTGAAATATTCAAGTTACACGAAAGACGGAGAAAAGTTGTGGAACAAAATGGTACCTACATATGGAGATGTAAATCGAAACGAACTTTTCGAGCGGCCTTTCGAATCTTTTCCAATCGCTGTAAAAATACGTGACAATTCAGGCCATACGCTTATCCTCAAAGGCTGAGTTAAGATTGCGCTTCTTGAAATTCGAACGTTCGTAACCTTATGGTCGTATAACAAAGAATTTGATGGCGATAAGAGAGATTCGGTAGAAGGCTCGGTTGATCAAATTCACACGGCAAGTCGATGGCAAGTCGAACGGCGTGACGCGTTACGTCGTGCGCAATCCTGGGCTCGCTATACGCTCGGATGACCTTCACGAGGGTTGAAGTCGTGGCAAACCCCATAATAGCCCTCGAACGGGTCCCACCCTCCCTGGTGAACAGAAAAGCTTCGAAAGTGTGCACAACCGCACAGTCGCCGCCCCTTGCATGGCGGCTCGAAATTTGATTATGCCCCTTCCACGTGGATGAATCCAACAGGATTCATCGTTGGTAGTACCCGTCTATGATTTATACCGCATCTCTCTCCCATTCTTCCCTTCTTCTTTCTTTTTCTACTTCCCCTTACCGCAACGACAAGTTTTCTTTGTCGTTGTTCGGTGAAAGAGCACGTGCGTTTTACGCGACTGAAAATCATTGTTTCGATTATTAAACAATTTCATTTTAGCTATGCAGGTTACGGAGAACGAAGGTAATCGGGCAATTTACAGCAGGACGATCCTTTTGGTTTTATTCGTGTCATTACATCGCATGGACGTGAGATCATGTTAGCGTGGAAAATTGGAACGTGAAACTTGCAAGTTGGAAGAATCGATCGAAGATCGGCGTATAAAGATTCGAGTAGTCGAAACGTTAAATTAACTTTGTGTAAAGAGAAACGCGTGTAGGTAAGATCGTGATCGATACTTTCCAAGTTCTTCAGTTTCAAATCTTGAACGTTTCGCGTTATGTGCGTGTGATTTCTTTTTCTTCAAGCTATATCGTCCACTTATTTTTACAAAGTTTTTGTACATCACTTTTGTAGGTATTCATTGATCTAAAATAGTTCTGAGGGTACGCGTCTAGCATGATCTAGAATAAAAAGGTGTAGATGATCGATGGTCATCGTAGCTAGTCAGAAATTTAGTTTCATATTGTTCGAGGACAATCGGAGGATAATCGGTCAAGTTTAATCGCCCACGTGTGGTCCACGTCTATCGTTCTACCTCGAAAACATGTTTGTTTTTTTGCGCAGAGATCGCAGTTTCGAAAAATTGGGATAAAATTCTATACCGATCGATCGGTCATGTGCTCGTGACAGCGGTACAAGAAGATCCGACGAGGCACGCGGCCTGATGCAATGTTTTTTCTGTTTATCGAGCGATTGACTTTTTTCATTTACTCGCAAAACTTCTATAAAAAATTTATTAGGTCAAGTCAGAAAGATATTCGTGAGCGTATTAAAACGAAGATCCTCCAAAGTTCAAGCGTAACTTCTACAAACTCGAAGTTGAGCGATCTTACAACGAAGTAAGAAAGTAAATTAATCAAGATTTCAGATTCATCGATACTTTTATGAGTTTCATGTTGATCAAATCGTGTTTCAGGTAATTTGAATTTCTATAATGTGTACTAGAAAGTTTCTAACTTGAAAATCGTTGAAAATCAAATTCGAACAGACGTTCACCGGCGATAAAAACAGTTTCCATGCCGTGAGCTGTTCATTTACCGCTAACACATTCGAAACATGGTGACATTCGAACAAGGGAACAATAACCAGTAAGGGAACTACTTGTTAGATATTACGAGCAAAAGGACAAAGCTTACTTACCCGTCTTAAAATTTCTGGATTGTTTAACTGTCAACATCTCCTTAATTATCGACAACTGTAACCTGCGCCAATTATAATGCGAACTTCTCGGGAACGAGGAAATTGAGATATTCAGTCATAAAACTCCCTTCTCATGTGTGCTCCAGCTATTGAAATAAAATATTTCTATTGATTATCGTTATATTTATTATCGTTACTATCATCGTTGCAAAAGCTATTTTATTATTACTTTAAGTTCATCGAGTTTATCATCAGCTAGAGTTTGCTATTGCGATCACTTTGAAAGCTTCAAATGGCGTGTACCTAAAATGCGTTGGAAAATGTAAGGGAAGACGAGTATACTCGTCGAACTCGGATTATAAAACGACGATATAATGACGATAAAATATTGCCATTTATTCCGGTTAAGCGATAAATAAACGTTCCTATACTTTCGAACGTTCTTCTAAGAAATTTAAATTCGACAAAAGCGGTTATAGAAATGTACGTATACGTATCTGTTGAGGATAGGAAGAAAGTTGTTATTGCCAAGTGAATTTGTTTGCGCGGGTAGCGCGATCAGGCGATGCAGATTAATCAGTGAAAATCGGATCGAAACGGAAACGAAGAATAAATTTTTCGATGAAATGGCTTGAAGGCTTTTCCGCTTGGTTACGAGTCGTTGTTATGACGTTCAGGTTGTAAAGTAAGACGGATCGAGGGATTCTTAGAGAATTCTCGTTCGATTGGCCGATCCATCAAAATCGCGACAGAACGTTTACGTTTTCCTAGCGAAAAAGGCCTGGGTAAATATTACCAGTCGCTTTTCCGCTATTTCTTTGAGCGTATTCTTGCAAGCAATATCAAGAGCATTTCCGAAATAATCCTTTTTAGAATTTCTCAGCTTCGAAGAACTTTCAGCGAACTTTGCGTAGCTTTTATTTGGCATATTTCCTTCTTTGATTGCTTTCTTAATATTCAACGAAAAATTGAATTTTCGCCACAAGTCAGCTATCTGTAAGTCCGCTAGGTAGATATAATTAGCAAAATGCAGTTAAAATCGGTAAGTTGCTGAACGAACTTTCACGGATTTCATTCCTTTTTCGATGTTTTTAAAACATTCACAGCGTTTTCAATAGTTATTCTAATCATTGTTCTAATCGTACTAATGTCTCCGGATTATCGTACTACCTTTGAATGTTTCGCTATTTTTGTAACGACTAAACTCTTGACACTATGCTGCTATTAAAAATTTCAGATGACAGATCCTCTTACTGAAACAGTGTTTAATATTTTCGTTAAATCAATCTCTTTCTCCCTCAACTAGCTATTATTCGTTGTATCCATTCGCAACTATTCTAAGTCTTATCTAAACGATCGAAACGATCTCGCTTTCGTCCTATATGTAAACATCTGTATTTTTATTATTATTTAATTCGATCCTATTCGTGACGGTAATAATATCGTTACCGATTATTCGTTAACGAAAATAATAAACGTACCGTAATACTAATCGTAATTTCCTTTTGTTCTTTAATCATCGGCTATTCCCTTAATTGTTTCGTGTACTTTATCATCGCGCAACCCGTAAGCGATTTTTGAAACTGAACTCCTAACGTAGTTAACCGGTTAAATCCTCTCTGATCGTCTACAGATATTTATCATAGAAATTCTTCTAAATGCTACCTGATTAGCAATGGAAAAATTTCTCATATTCGTTTTATAAATCGGCAACGAATTAACGATCTTCGCATTTGCTCAACGCTCTTCCTCGACGAAGAAAATTCCCTTCGCCGTTTTGAATTTCCTTACACACGTACATTTCCTCTCGCCGACTCGAATCTTTCAAAAACCGTGCTCGTTTTTTTCCTCGATTTACCTATATGTCGATCTATATAACGACGTCGTATTTACGCAATCCGAATATACGTACTTATATCACGTACTTGACGTTATAAAGATCGTGTCGTGGAATCGGTAGCGAAACGGTCGCGGAAAATCCCTGAAGTCGGTTTTGTACAGGAGTATCGTTTTGAACAGAAGGACAAACTTGCTGCAAGTGTAACAGAGATAGATAAAGCATATCGGAGGGAAAATAGACGGCAACCTATGTATGGCCTGTGGCCCGTTCTCGCGAAGGGTAGCTTAACTTGGAGTGTTACAATAAATCAAAGACGCACTTTTGCGCAGCTCCACCCTCGTAACTTTTGCAGAATACCATCCCATAGAGAACACGACTATCCCATAGCAGAGCCGACTGTCCTGTTTCATTGTGTCTAAAGTACCTTCTCGCCGGTTCCATTTCATCGGACGTATAAACAATTTATCGTTGCTTCCTGTCACGCGTCCACGGCACTCGGATTCGATATCGAACGTTGAGAGAAACAATTCGAAGAGAATTATCATGCGAGATGTTATAATAAGCCTTTGACGTTTCTAGATTTTCTAATTGCGGTGTTTAACGCGAGGTATCGTAGCTTCCATGTGCCCGAATTTCCAATTTTTTAAAGTTTAATTGCTTCAAAGTTCCACCCTTCTAACGTTTCACACGTTTCAAGTTTTTTTCAGAGTTTAGATCTCTTTTGCGTTTTAGACTTTCAAAGAATCGGAATTTCAGAGTTTCGGAGTCTCGCGATCCTTCGTAGTTTCGAATATACAAAATTTTCTTACGATGATCTTGATCTAATCCTTTTATCGGTTTACTTTTGTTTATGGATGTCAGAGTTTATGATTTTGGTCGTAATTTGAAGTGACAATTTTGTATGAAAGTATCTTTTGCGGATTTTCTATTTGAACGTTTTACTAACTTACTTCTGGTCTGGGGTATTGCAGTTGAAATGGATGTGATAAACTTGCTAATTTTAGCTATGATTCTTTTGTTTGGAGTGTATTTTTATGTTTGGTTATTCGTGTATGCTTATTTTCGTTTTATTCATTAGATGTCGTACTTCTACGAGGTAGTGGTGAAGGGTTAGACAATGATATCTCGTTCAACTAACTTGACTATGTCTAATTTATTTTATGATTTACTTTAGTATATATTATACTATTTAGACAACCAAAAATTTGTCTAGATTACATTTTCGTCAAGCATATATGTTTTTATTATACATAAGGACTACAACAATTGTTCAATTTTACGTTCTAATACATTTTATATATGTCCTTCTCATATATCTTATTCATAAAAATTATTAATTATTTCTATTTACTTCAATTCGATTTTTCTAAAATCGCAGTCAAATATTAAAAAAGTATGTAGCAGTCTTTCTTTTACATCACATTATCATGAAAAGATTGTTATGTTTCTTGTACTTTACAATTATTCATCGATAGGCAATAGGTATCGTCAAAAGAAATTTCTGCAAATGAATTGCAACAAATTTCTTTTGCATTCGATAAAATATGAAATTTTTCTTTCGAAATTTCGATAAATATACAATTTTAATATAATCCTCTCGATTGAATATTGTAAAGTCACATACGTTAATTTCAATCAACAATCATGATAGATCAAAAACAAAGCAGTCCGCGGCGAAATACATGACATATCTAAAACTAAAGGTATAAGGCACAAAGGTAAAGATAGGCGTCGAGCATGCAGAGCTGCGAATCGACAATGCAATTCCTGTTGATTCGCCGAACTCGATTTCTCTTTCTTTCTCTATCTCCTCGTCCTTTCGATCGGTTGATTTTGTCAAAAGGGCAAGAGTCCGTGGCCGTGGCGACCGATTAATTTCCGACAAAAGGGGCTGCGTATCTCATAGCCCTCGATCGGCCCCTCTAAAGCCTACCTTCGCCCTTAGTGGAGAAGCGTGTGTCCCTTTCTCCCTCACCCTCGTGAGTGGGGCAAGTTACCTTTTATAATGAAACCATCCAATCCGGAGTGGAGGGTGGGCACACGACGTTGCTATATTACCGTGGGGTGAACGCTGTCAGATCTAACAGTCGTCCTTGGGATATCGTGCTTCGAAAGTGCAAGTTGCAAGAAGTTCATGGATTGACGATTTCTCCAGTGATGAAACTTGAGCATCGTCCAGGCGTTACGTAAAGTCACATACCATCGAAGAAGCGTTGTTACTGCGGAGATCGAAGAACTTTTCATCGAAGGCCACTTTCAAATTCTCCAGCATGTGCGACGAATTCAGCGCAAGATTGTTTCGGCCCTGGAGCAACTTAGATACGCGGGACTACTCGAAACAGATCGAGGTACCAGTCGGTCATGATGATGACCGTGACATCGTCGTTGCTTGTGAAGGAAAAGAAGAAAAAGGGTGTTACAACATCTTTATGATCCGTGGTAAAGCGATCAAAGCCAGTTCCTCGGAAATCGGAGTTTCTTCTCTTCACTTGCCTGAAAACTCTGGTGGCTCCGGACCCAGTGAAGAACAATTGACATCAAAGGTTGTTCATCCGCTAAACGATAATTCGTTGCGCACAGCGGCTCATCCAGTATCCCCGGCTCATCACATAGTAGATCCTGTTTTCCATCCGATGTACAGCTGGAATTCGTTCCGCAAATTTAATTTACCGCACTCAACTTCGTTCGATGCTGTGATGATGAGTGCGCGGTTACCGCCTCAGATGGGAATAGCCTATCCACCTTGGGTAGATATTAGAAAAACGCAGTTTCTCAGCGCGTTTCAACCTTCGTACGATGTTCGAGGCAATCTCAATGCAGAGACTATAGACCGTACCGTCCAGATCTTGCAGCGACAGGCAAAGGAACCGAGGAAATTGCGTTCCAAAAGGTTTAGATGCGAACACTGTAACGTCGCGTTTAGCAATAACGGACAGCTCAAGGGACACATCAGAATACATACCGGTGAGCTTCTTAATATATTTATACACCCGGAAATTTCATAATATATTTATCTACCGGTTATCTATAAATAGTCTGATATCCCATCGTTTAAGGATAGGATAAACTTCTAGGTCGCTTCTTAAGTAAACTTTAATCGAAGTGTTGTGGTTGTTTTTGCGATTAGAGGATATACTTTAGTCCTAGAAACTTTTAAATTGTCGAATTTTTGCACTCTCGAGCTTTCGATATTTCAGCGTTTCAAAACGTCGAAGTACATTAATCTTTCGATGTTTTGGAGTTTCAAGGTCTTAGATCGTTAAATCGTGCAACGTATCGAAACTTTAGTCTCGAAATTTATGAATTTTCATATATCTAAATTTCCATATTTTCAAACATATTCGGATATGGAAATAATTCAAATTTCCAAACGTTCGAGTATCGAAATCGTTCAGGTTCCAAATATTTATGATCTAAGTATTCAAACTTTCAAACGCGAGTCATCGTGTTTCTCTTTTTTCCTATAATCCTCTTTTAAATTCTTCCAATTCTTGACATCGTATAAAAACAATTTCTAAAAGAAAATATTTTCTAATTGCAGGAGAAAGGCCATTTAAGTGTGATGTTGAAAATTGTGGTAAAGCATTTACGAGAAACGAGGAGCTAACAAGACACAAGAGGATTCATACCGGACTTCGACCGCACGCCTGTCTCGTTTGCGGAAAAAGTTTCGGAAGAAAGGATCATCTGAAGAAACACATGAGGACACATGAAAATCGAGATTATAGATTGTCGGCGGCTACATTGGGAATGTTTACACCGGGCCACATATTGTCGTCTCAAGGACTTCTATTTCCACATTACAATTTTCCAACATGACATATTTATTCCTAACGACTACTTTAATCATTATAAAGCATAAATATAATGTATATAATGTATAGATGTTATACGGATATTGAATAATGGTTGTTAACTTGATAGAATGATTCTTGATCTTTTTCAAGAATCATTTATCAAGTTTGTTTTATAAATCGTACTATATTTTTTATACAATATCCTTTATAACACCTTAGCGAATTTATGCTGCTAGTCGAATGTACATACATTATGAATTTGTAAGAGAGTTTATAAAAGAGCTTATAATTATTTATACATATATTTATGACGAATAAATTGTTATCTGTTTCTTTAATTGATAATTTTCAATTTTATTCTTGTCAAATTTACACGTTCCTTAATCGATTCAACTTATAACGTACTAAGTCGGCATACGTAACGTTTAACAAACGGTAAAGAGATTTCTAATCGAGTTCTCGATTTTCGATAATTTTAGACAAAATTTATAAACTATTTTACCTGTTTTATTATTTGTTGGTAAATTATTAAGTCTCTCTAAAACTTCATGGTTTCCAGTTTTACCTAGAATTCGTATAAATCTATTATAATTACGCGTGTAGAATATTCTATCACTGTGTTATTGCGTTTTATGATATCGATATCAATGATAGTTCAGTCGTTATGATTGTCAGTTTTCAAATCAAAATAGGAGACTGTAACGAACGACGATCTTCGTTCTTATGCTAAAACAATGCAAATTCTTGTTTACGTATCACTCGCCTCTCGGAGCATCTTGAATTGTTATTTACTCCCATTAAAATCTCTGAAGAATTTTACTCCCTCTTACTATGCATCCAAATATAAAAGACAATTAACAAACAAATTCTATATGACACAGTGATTTTTAATAAATAAAATGGCCAAGCAATCTCAGAGCTTACAGCGAAAATACAAACATAGATGAAGGATTAAGGGCCAATACCTATTCGCAAATAAGTATTTACAAATAAATTTAAAAGTAAGCGTTTAATAAATACGAAACGTTAACGTCAAAGGCGTCGAGTATCGACACCACCATTTTCTCGACAATTAAATTTAAGATGGCTGCACGAAAATCCAGTTCGAAGGGTAGAAAAATCTCATTCGTGTTATAGGGTGACTGGCGAAGAAGGGCTGGTACAAGGGAGAACGAGGGTTGCGCCCTTTTGCTTTCCGGAAGGGTCGGTTACCGCGTGTAAGTCTATCCCTGCCCTTCTTCCGTTTTTTTTTTTGTTCGCCATCGTTTTCGTTGCAATACGTTCTTACGCGACGGTTCGTGGCCGCATACGTAAATGTTTCGGTCGATTGTGGGGTGAGCAACCGCGAAGGGTAGTTGGCCAGATTGTGGCGAAGAAAAAAAACTCGAATTCAATTAGTTTCCCCTCCGAGGAGATTATTGCGCGGCTATTAGATTACGTCTACGGCGGAATCGTTGATCGTTTAGCGAATCGTGGGGCAGAGAAAATTTTATACGCGACGCTATATTTCAGAAATTATATCTACATCGACGTTAAGGAACACCTGAAGTACGTTAATCTGCACTGTTGTACTGCGTATTGTCAAAAAATTCCAATAGAATTCTTTCCTACGTAACGATATTGTTGTTTTAATGTACACTTTCGTCGTAAATTTATATCGCGTTGTAACGTTATATAGTTGGCGCAACCTCAAGACTCGTTATAACAAAGAATTTGCACGAAAATTTGATTTACGTGAGATGAAAAAATCCAGTCAGCTTAGGACTGCGCTTTTATACGAGAACATGCGGATTTCTGGTTGTGTGTCGGGTAGCAGCATCCCCGCTGAGACGTGTCTTCGAGCTCGTCGACACCTACCTACTCATTTACTGAAATACGACAACATAGGTTCTTAATTTTTTTCACCTTGTATAAATCAGTCTTTTATTTATTTACTGTTCCTTCTTCTTCGGTATCCGTTACACATAAATATTCACAATGATACGAAATGCGTTTCTGCTTCTATAAATAGTTCGTTCGTAGCCACGAATTTTACTGCCTGGAGAGACGAGGTCTCGATTTTATGGTGTTGAGCGTTTGGTTGAACGTAAGCCAGATTACCTGTAATCCGATTTTATGGTCCTTAATCTCGGATTACCACAGAACCTGTGATGCTCCGATTGTAACGTCAGAATTTCGGAAGGCGTGTCTTCAACGTCATTTGTAGATACTTGACTCCAAAACAAGCCCTAAATAAGCCCAAAATGAATTTATTTCACAATGCTGATTGAAACTCGAGCTTTCCTTTGCTTTCTTCTAATGTTTATATTTACATTTTTCATATCCGATTATCGTAATAAATTAATCGTATGATTAATAATCTGCGACAAGAATTGATCGTTTAATTTATACTTCAACTATGGCGACAGGATATCCTCCTACGTTACTACCTAAAAAGTAAAGATAAGATATTTTCTTTTAACATGGTCTGAAGAAATAACACAATTTGCGCGTATGTTGGGACGAAGAAACGATTTGATCTCGATTTCTGGCAAATGCTATTACTCAACAACATCGGGGACGCTATTCAAAAGTTTGTATTCTTTACTCGACACCCCATGGATATGAGATACGATTATCGAAAGAAGACCGAGGGAACAGGAAGAACACCCGGTGCGAAGACACCATTGATTCCGTTTCGACGACTCGCGAACGGAGCAACACTTGCTCACGTTTCACGTGCAATTCGTTTCAGTTTTCCATTGAAAACTAATTGCAAGTACAACGATCAAAGACACTTACTACTTTTTCTTCTCGTTGCCTAATTTAATTCTTTCATGCCATAATCTCTGAATTATTTCCTTAAAAAATATTCAACGATATCGAAACGTGGCTCGATTCGTCAACGATAATCCGAACGATGTAATAAAGTTAAAACGATGTTTTCTAATAAGAAATGTTTCTGACTCTCTCACTTCTTGCTTGCAGATTTTTAAAAATTATCAACTGTCAAATTTTCTCAGTTTCAGCGATTCCTTCGCAGTCCAACAAGCGTTCGATCTTTACCGTCATTCGTATTCGCTCGATTCATAGCCACTGACGTGCATCTCGCTCCCCGGGTGGTCCTGTATATCGGAATGTTTACCCAAGTCATTGTTACGTCTCTGACACTCGATGCGTTCCTTTTCCCGTTTAAGAATCGTTTAGCCCCTAATAGACGTCGAGGCCTCGTCGTCCGGCGCTTTCAGGTGGCCATCGACGACTACCCCCGTGCTCTATACAGTGCACGACTCCTGGGGCGCGTTGACTCGCTGATATATGGATCGTTCGCGATCACAGAGATCACGCACGACGGATATCGGGTCGTTTGGTTGGCCGTTTTCAAAGAGGAACGTTAGCGAGGCCGTTGTAGAAGAATATTTCGTGAAAAATAAGAAAAGAAGAGACGTACAGAGTCAACGGTTGCAGCTTATATATTTTAGTTAATTGCGATTTATTTTCTCTGCGCCATTTTATTTATTTTAATCTATTTGGTATTTTAATCTGTTTTATTCTATCTATCTGTCGTAAACGGTTGAGAATGGCCTCGGGTAAATTCACTTCTTCTTTTTCCTCTTCCTCGAAATACTCGTCTTCGTATCTGTTTTCTCCGTGGGAGTCTTTTCCACAGGTTTCATTAACTTCATCTCGTACTCCGCTCTCTTCTTCATCGACCAAGGTCTCGGTGTCTTAAACTCCAAATCGATATTAAACGTCCTGTCACCGTTGTTACTCTTCTTCTTCACTTTGAATATAAATATATTTGGATTTTCCGCCTTAGCGGTCTTGTCGGTAGTTTCTTCCTGATCGCACGCTTTTTCGGTCACCTTCTCGTCGGATTTCTTCGCTCGTGGATACAGAGTAACCGTTCTGCTTCCTGCAGCCGGAGGTTGATCAATTTCGTCGGTGACCATTGCAACAGGCCGAGACTCCTCGACACAATCGCACGGAGGATCGTATTGTTGTTTCACCTCCTCTTTCTGAGTTCTAATCACCAATCTATTATCATTGATAGTAACTTCCATCTCCTTGTAAGGCAATCCCCTCTCCGCGATCTCTGAACGAAGCTTACAAGGTCTTTCAAACTCTTTGGAATCAGACGGCATCGTGGGACAACACGGTGGAGGTTTTTCGATTTTCGGTTCAGAAGTGACGGGTCTCAACGAACGCTTGCTGCAACACATACTCTCGGGACAATCTGCAGGACTTTTATGCTTGGCCACTCTTCTTCCAACAGCGGAGGATTCGCAACAGGGTGAACACGGTGGCTTCTTATCTGACGGGGGACATCCACATTTGTAAGTCGCCAGCATCATATTTTACAATTCGTATAATTCGTGCTTGTTGCAAGAAGATAGAGAAGGAAGAGGAAAAAGAAGAAGGTTAGAACACAGGGTTTACATGGGGGAGAGTTAATTCACGAGTTTGGTTAATGAGAACGGAGGATGGATGGATCGGTCGAATATTATGAACGTGTCCGATTTCTCCAATGTCTTGAACTAGTTGCAATAAAAATCGATTTTTTAGTCCATTTTAATCTGTCAGAACATTTATTAACCCCATCCTTCTCAAAAATACCTATAAAAAGTAACTAATATCTAAATTACAAATTACAAGTGTCAGATATTTATGCCTTAAAATAGATCTTCCGGTTTGCCGAGTTACTTAGCCTGTCGTTATTAAATTTGTTTATCGAAATCAGAGATGTATGCCTGCCCACCTATGCCTCCTGTACCCTGCCCACCGGAATGTCCACCCTCGAAACCGAAATACGATCCTTCTGCAAGATATTACCGAGAAATCGGGACTGCGGTGATTGGAAATCATTTGATAATTCGTATGGAAAGAGAAAAGGGAAAATCGAAGAAGTTGAAAGGTTGGGATCCGCCGTGCGATTGCGACGTGATAGAAATACAGAGGCCGACGAGCACCCAAGGGCCGAAAATATTGAAGGGGACTGACAACAATCGGATCCTGTTCCGTGTCGAGTCGAATAACGCTGCTGCGAAAATAGACGAGGAAGATACCAAGCCTCAAGCCATTTCTTACGAGGTACAAAGGTTACATAGCAAATATTAAATATAAAATTGAAATATAGAATTAAACACTCGGTTATTAGTTTTGTATACGATGAACTGAAAAATATTGATTATACGTATATCGTGTATGATCTTTTTACAAAGGTTTGAATTGGAAGAAACAGATAAATTGTTACTTTGCGTACGAGTGAATTATCGTATCATTTGGAATACGTGATAGGTAACAAAATACTATTGGCTATAATATTCAAGGTACTTGTATAATTATGTACGAATTTAAGACCGATTTTTTGCACAAGTATAAAGAATGTAAACAAGTATAAAGTACAAATGTAAAACAATGTAACAAGTATAAAGATGTAAAATCGAAGAATAGATAGAAATATAGTATAACAAACGCTAATGTCACGCAGGTTGGCCAATGTAGGGGAGGTCCAAACACGAATAATCAGTGCAGGACGTTCACTATTTACCCCGTTCTCGATGGTTCCGATGCCCAGGAAGTCCATACGGATCGCGTGACCGAAGGAAACGAGAACGTGTTCATGTTAAAAGTGAAAAAGAAAGGTATTTCCGTTGATGAACCGAGAAGAAACGTAGAACTCGAGTTGAGAACGCCTAAACCACCGACACCACCGGCACCACCTCCGGAAGAACCGATACTGAAATATCAACAACCGACCCGAAATGTTGATTTTACGCAAAACGAACATGATACAGCGAAGACGATGTCAAAAACAAAATTAAGAAAAATTAAAAAACGGGGGAAGATGGGAAAAAAATAATTTAGAATCTGTAAGAAACGTTTCATCGTTTGAAAAAATTCAAAACACGTAGAGAAGTAAATAAAGGCCACGCTGTTTCGCATAGTAAAATACATTTAAGGAGAAAACAATTTTAAAGAATTAAAAAAGCTCGTCCTCTTCCTCGTAAAGATCTAAGAGAAGTTTTCTCCAGAATCGTAAAAATCATTGTTACATCGCCAAAATTTAAAAAGTGAGACAATTTCTAAAATATCATCGAACATCTAGAAGCCACAGAAAGTCGCCTTGGAATTATTGAAAATACTACTAACAATTTTACTACCTAAAAAGCCTCGGTATTAGCATTGTCAACACTTACTGAGTCATTGTTACAACGAACTCGCAGGTACATCGTCATTCTACGTATTTACGCCGAGACTACCGAACGATTTCTGAATGAACTTGCAGACAGGGTTCCTCAATGAAGTTCGCAAAAATGTAGGAACAGGTCTGTGATGCGTAAAAGTGTGCGAGTCAGCGTGCCTCCTTCCTCGTTCATCTATAGCAGAAGCATCTGTAGAAAATTGTTTCGTTACGGCCGAATGAATCGTCCTCGATGCTCCGCTTTCCCGAAGAGGTCCTTGGATCGTCAACGAGGAATCGTCAATGAGGACGATCGATGATGCGACGCCTCTCCTGGGACCTTATTGTGAACCATTCGAATTAACGTTGGGATGATCCTTGTAATTGCCTCTAACGCCTTCCTTCCTTTTGTAATTGTTACTTCACAACGATCGTTGCGAATGACAACGGGTATTCTGCGTAGCGTAGCATTGACAAGTTTCTCAGAGGAATATAGGATGGTATTTTTTAATGATTCTTCTGATTGCACGCTGTGATAACGGGAAATTTCGGTGAATCGGATAGCTTGACATTTTTAGAATATTATTGTAATTTGGAATTTCTTGATCATTTTTACGGAGGTCTTTGGTTTCTTGGTATCTGTGCCGAGCTAATAACGATGCATGTGCGTTAATTACATAAGAGTAACAATAGTATCGAATTTTTGATAATCTTCTCGACGATCTGATGTTTGTAACTTTTCTATATTTCCAACGGCAGAAAAATTCTCAATTTCTACGAAATCTCAAAGAAATAATAATTCTTTCGTTGAACAAGACTCGATAACGCGGAGAAAATTAAACGAAAAGGTATGGAGGAATAAGAAAGAAAAGCGTGGCGTGTTCATAATCGCGATCGTCGTGGCAGTTTATAAAACTGTCGTTCTATCCGTGTGGTCGGCTAGTCTAACAAAAGTTCTGGTCAATAAATTAGACGAACAACGAGAAGGACGTGCTCCCGATGTACGAAAAATAGCGTGACACGTATGATCGCGTCGGTAGGTGGAAGAGCGAACGTCTGTTCCAGTGGCAGTCTGTCGTAAAGAAAAGTCTGCGGTCACCAATGAATGGAACGACAAGTGGCCAAGATATTATACGTGGGACGAATCTCTTCAACGAATAGAAAGGAATCTTCTCGAGGGAGGGAATTTTAGGGTGAAAAAATAATTGGAAAGACTTCGGTAATAGAATGAAGAATTTTCGCACGGTTCCACGTAAGTTTAAGAATCTTTTGTAACATGAACAAACAAATCTTTAGACCTTCGAGATACTACATGGAATAATTTTTCTAACATTAAGAAGATAGTCTAATTGCACGAAAAACGATTGTTCTAATATTAGACAGTATTAAGAATTGTTCTAACATCGAAAGAAGATACTAAGTAGTTCTCGAAAAAACGTTAAGAATTTTTAAGCTTGAGCAAGCTGTGAATAGAGATCAATTAAAAGGCAAATCTTTTTCTTTATTTTATCAATTCGTCGCCCGATGTTTTAAATTAAAATTCCTCTATATCGTAGCAGCTATCTATGCTCAAAGAATCGACAGAAGATCCTTCAGTTACGCCCATAATCGTTCTTTGGGAACAACGTGGATCGTTTCATTTTTCATCGAATGGAATATCCTTCCCATGATATCCACGATGTTACGCTGAAATATCGTCTTCATTCGGTGTTCTTCATTGTCTGCGGGTCCCCGTATTTTTTTCTTAATTCTCTGACACTAGAAACGGGGCTCTGGTGGGCGGGTGGCTATTTCTGCTGCCTGGAAAAAGAGTGAATGGCGTCCAAGTCGAGGTCCATTCAGACGAGCACCTGACTCCCGACTTTTTCAATCGTGAGAATCGGTTCGAAGATTTTTCGGGGTCGATTCGACGTTATGATGAAAAAACGAGGGAAACCGAGAAGAATCCGTGGCTCCTCTGAGTTTAGGTGGAAAAGTGGTTGTGCTAAACTTTTAAAGAGTAACTTAGTAGAAGAAGATGTTCTTCAGGATGGTCGAAGCTTTTGTGCATTTCACGGCGAAACTTGTACGCAGTTTATCAATTTTCAAATTTCAAATTTAGACTCTGACAGAGATTCTATAATTGTTAAAAATAATATACGAAGGGATTTTTTACAATTGAAGGGAAATGACATCGCAAGGTGATCGAAGCTCTTGCGATTCTTAAAAGAAACTTTGTAATGACTCTCACGAGGCTCTTCTAAATTTTTAGCTTTACTAGATGTTATATTTGAAGATATTATATTTACCGAAAGCAAACTTTACTAAAAAGCTATTCTGCAAAAGTTTCCCAAGATTTTCTTTATTTTCTCAATTTATTCTTCTATTACCATATCATATTTTGCACGAATATTATTCGGTTCTACTGTATTGCTATTAGAATATTGTTCTTAAGAATATACTTCTTAACTGGTTACCTAATAGTTACCCTAATTACCTTAACTTCTTAGTAGAAGAACGACAATTTATTTTACGGTAACTGTCCTAACAGGATACCAAATTCGTTGTGGCTTGATTTCAGAGGACGTAACTAAGGGTTGTTTTCTAGTCAACTTGTTAACAATTAGATGCTGTAGCTTTTGCGATGTTGCAAGTTGAGACAGAATAGGATTGTACAACTATAACTGACGTTTTACTGGTAATTATATGTCAACCGAACAAATAGCCGACGTCGACGAATCAACTGTTAAGTGGTTTTCAGGGAGGAGCTACTCGCTGTGAAAATAAATCAGTAGTCAAGGATTAAAACGGCTACGCTCAGAAAAAGCGTTCCGTCTGAAGGTAACGAAACTTCCATGGAATATACCTGATCTAGGACAGTGCGTTTGAAGGCTATTTCAGGCCTCTGAAAATTGTTTCAATGTATCTCCCATAAATTTCTTACGTCTTGAAATACTCCCGATGCGATAATTAACGAGTTTCCTAATGACTGTGAATATCTTTGATCGAAACAGCTTCCTACTGTCTATTTTCGACCGTATCATGTTCCATGATCGTCAGAAAGTTGCTTAAATTCGGCGAAAATATAAGAGAAAATGGCATTGTTCTTCTTAAAATATTAAAAGTCTTCCTAATAGAGACATAAAACGAGATTAGTTTCGAAGAATATTTCTATCGCAATCCTATTTTAATATTTCCGATACATTTTATTCCAACATGTGTGTGTTCCTGTAAAAATGAACAATTTTAAACGGTAAATCAGCCTTTGGTGATTCGCGCGAAGAGAATTAAACGAGAAAGTGCGGAGGAGTGAAAAATAAGAGTGGTGGAGACTTTACAATCGCGATCGTCGTGCAAGTTCATAAAAGTGTCGATCTCTCTGTGTGGTCTATCGGTCTAACAAAAGCTTTGGTCGATAAATTAGACGGGCTACGAGAAGAACGACGCTCTCGATGTACGGAAAATAGCGTGACACGTACGATCACGGCGATGCAAAAGTATACGTCTTTTCCAGCGGGAATCGATGGCAAAGAAAGGTCTATGTGGTCACCGATGAATGGAACGACAAGTGACCAAGATATTATACGTAGGACGAATCGCTTCTACGGATAGAAAAGAATCTTCACGACTTCTTCTAGAAAACACGTCCGATGTCAAAGACTGGTAATATTTCATGGAATGTTATAATCGAGGATTTTCACACGGCTGGTCGTGCTGAAAAATAACAGCGTTCCTGGTATTATTAAACAAAATATATATTTCTTCTTTTAATTCTCTCTCGTAATTTGTACGTAATTCGATGCATTTCCTTCGTTACTATACTCATTGTCGAGCATCCACTATAATCTCTATTCTCACCTGATGATACAATTTCCCTTCAATTTTCTCTCAAACCTCCCCTATCGATATCTCCCTGCCACCCGTAAACTCCAATTCTTAATACGTTCGAGAATAAATAAATAATATATATGCAGGGCTCATAATAGACAGCTAAATGCACGCATGGCAGGTAGTGGAAAACGTGTGATTTCTCCTCGGGTGGTCCGCGCCTATTTCATTCGGAACCGCAACGAAAAGTCACCGACATCCAGTCATTCACGAAACGTAATATCATCATTATAGATCTCGTCGCACAGATGCGTCTCTACAGGGACGCATAGATTTCGTTTTTATATTGCGGTTACCGCGGCCATTGTGCTTGGTCTTGACGAAAGAAATGGCTGAAAGACCCCCACAGAGAAGAGGATCGCATCACTGCGGGGTTGGATCACTCGTTTGCTACCCCTGTCGACAGCTACTGTAATCTGTACACGCTTCCTGCGCGGATTTCTCACTTGGCTTCCCCTCTTCCGGGACCATTACCTATCCGGGACTATGCGAGATATGCAGCCAACGTGTACGAGAACCTGGGACAAATTGAGCTACTCCTCTTGGAACGAGTTTAACACAGTTCGTCAGAGAGACGGCTGGTTGTCCTGGGATGAATCTGGTGTGGTTATTGAGGTTGAGATTTTGGACGGATGTCGAGATCTTTTCGAACAAGATATCGTCCAACTGTTGTTCAATAAGTTTTAATCGTAGGGCGGAAGTTTGGAGTGGAATGGAATCGCAGGAAATTTGCTATGCTAAGGAAAAATTGATAGAAGTTAACTGGAAGTAAAGACACGGTCTACATCCGAAAGCTTCAGTTTCGACGATCTTACGCTATCGGTGCAAGAAATTTCAAATTTCTAATTTAACAAAGATGAGAAAATTATTCTCATGGTATTAATGCGTGTCGAAGCTGAATCAAAAAGATGCTTGTTCATATCGTTACATCGAGTTAATCGTTCGTCATTTATTTTCGAAGCAAACAGAATCTGTAACTTCAGTGTCTTTCGATCGACGGCTGTTTCCAAATTCATGATTCGTCTCAATCATCATCGTCATTGGCGTTGTTAAAAATTCTCAAACTCGATTCCGAGTCCCTATCATGTTGGAACCACTGATCGTACTGACAGTATTAAATTGTTTCTTTATGTTCAGCTCCACTGTCACAACTTGCGCATTATGGTAAACAAAATATCATAAGCTTTTTCGCTTCTTGCTTCTCTCTTAATGCACGCGTGTTCGACAGGTGGCAATATCGAACTCATCGTTGCTGTTTCAAGAAAGATCCCATGTCACAGAGCACCAAGTGGAATCCGTCCAAGTCGAAGAATAATCCGTCAAAGAACAACAATTCGTCAAAGAACAATAATTCGTCTAAAAACAGTAATCCGTCGAAAAAACCTGTACACTCGAAACAGGATAACCTTGTAAATTCAGTCAGTCGCAGCAAATCGAATTCAACGATGAACCGTGAGAATAAGAACAGGAAGAACTCGAAGCACAAATTGAAATCGAAGTATCTGTCGAGAAGCAAGACACCTAGCGACGAACGACTGTCGTCCATGTAAAGAATATTTGTTAGAATTCTGCTAGGGAAATTAGAAGCTTGAATTAGTAAGGAACTTTTCTGGGTCGGCTGTTCAAAATTTTATCAGGATTTCGCCAGAATTTCTTTCGTGATCTTAGAGATTTTAGAAACTTTACCAACTCTACTAAAATTAGTAAATTACGATTATTCCAAAATTATTAATCATAGATTTTATACCGTAAAAGACGAGAGACAAAAAGATACAATTGGTTACATTTCAGGGAAATGATAGGAAATTGGGAGCTCGAAGATAGAGCGAGAATGTCAGAAGCGTCGCAGACTACGAACGATCCAAAATCGGCGGTGGTGATGGAATATTCAACGGTACAAAAGATCGTCCAGATTTTAGACAATGACGCTGATCTTATTGCCACGAAAATGGCCATGAAAGATCTTAATGCTAAGCAAAACGCGGAAGAGAAGAAAGTACCGATTTCGAATCTGATGGAATCGCAATTTGACCATCAATCTATATCTGAATACACGCCTCAGGAACAGTATAATTGAATTTTGTAAAATAAATCTAGCAGATTTCTCATATATTATTATCAGTTTACATTCTGTTATAATCACGAGCATATGGACGGTATTTATAAATTATTTGAAACATTTCCTATTAACTATCTTATATATTTGGAATAAATATTTGATCTTAACGAGATTTTTATTTTTACTTTATCGTAACGAGACATTTTAACAAATCCTATCGACGCTATAAATCTTCTGACGGATCTTCACTTATGGATACTCGATATTTATAATTCTTCTGAACGTCGTTGAAACAGTTGTTTCCTCTGCAAGATTTATAGCGTATTAGAGTTTCCGTAAAGCTCAAACAGCAGTGAACAAGTCGTGACATCTTTCCTGTCTTACTGGGATTTTTCCAACTGCAGCGTTCACTAGAATCGACTTCCTTGAGGCTGATAGAATTTGGGAAGCTGTAATACGATTAATCGATGTTTATTCGAGGTTAAATCAATGGAAGAATGCGATACTTTTACCACTTTGAGAATAGACAGGACCAGATGCAAGCCATGCAAATGGTATCGCATACAGAAAGACCATCAAACATTTCACCAGGTGTCTCAATATTTTCACTTCGACGATTTTACATTTTCGTTGACATTTAAAGGCTAGTAAGATTTCCAATTTTTTGGGCCGTCGAACACTGCAAACTTCCGGCGACTGACATGTTGTCTCTCGATGGTTCGAACGATCGTGGTTTGTATTTTTACGATTGTGTATTTTTACGATATTCTCAAGAAATTTGTACACAAACGTCGAGAATAAACGATCTTTTCGTCATGGTGCGATATAACAAATTTTTATGAATTTCAAGAAACTTTCAGGAAAAGATTGGAAGACTATTTCTAATACTTAGGAAGTCTTAAGTGAAAATAGGAAATAATTATTTCCTTAACTATAGCAAGATTTCGCGAATAAATTTTTAGAAATTGTAACGTTAACAAAGATAAAAAGAAAAATGTGGGAGGAGCTAGAGCTTTAAAGAATTCAAAATTTCTCTCCGTGAGACAATTTTCTTTTTCGTTACTCACGACGCGAAAACCGATCGCGTAATGGTTAGTTTATATAGTTTCCGTTTCAAATGTTTCGCATACACAGAGAATCTCGAGACGATAAGAAAAAAGAGAAAATTCAGCGTCTAATTTCTTTTCCATGTGAACCACGTTGCCCGATTGCGCTTCCTGTATTTTACGAAGGTGGGGAACACGTGGGCCAGACTAAAGAAATTGCTCTTCTCTACACAGATATCGCAGTATCTTGTCGACTTCCACAGGTTGAACACAGCTTAGTGGAAATTTTGGATCTCGTATTGAAACAACACTTATGACATTTGCTATCTAAAATTCGGTGTGATAATTTGTGGAACGATTTATTCCATTTGGAGAGTAGTTTGGTAAGTAAAACTACAAGGTCAAAATACTTCCAATTTGTTTTTAAACTTTGTACTTTTATTATCACCGAAAAAATTGGTTTGATTTCTATTACGGTTTCTATTACAAGCGAGTGAATTACGAAAAGAAATTATTTTCCGCGTTAGGAGAATACAAAAAGGTAAAAATAAATTTTAGCTATGTGCAATTTAAATTTGAAGTAAAATTAGAATCGATGAACGTGTGGTACTAATTCTGAAAGGGATATACAATTTTATCTTTGTCTAATGGGGAACAATATCTATTATCTCATTAAATTATCGAGTATAAACGACCAGGTTCAAGGAACCACGAGAAAAGAAATATCGAATCAATAGAACTTTGACTTAATCACTTTTCAACTGCAAACTCGTACGCTTCCCATGCATACCAGCTTCCAACGCTCGACCACATAAATACGTGGTCGAATGTTCTCTTATCCAATCGAGCTAATGGGAGTTTAACCAGAAATATCCTTTTGCAAAGAAATATCGATTCGTCTTACTCGATACATTTTTACTGATTTGGTTAAAGTCGATTGGTTCCGAAGGATCCGTGGTCACGAATGTAAAACTATTCTTTTGAATCCTCTGTTACCTCCTCTAGTATTTAAAATGGAATTATCGGTTGAAAGTAACAGAATTAGAGATTTTTGTGTGAAATGAATTCAAAGAGCTAAGAAACATATTCTATTGAAGTCTTCTTTAAAATACCAATAACGAAAGAAGCGAGTATGAGCGAGGATAGGAGAAGAAAAACAAAGATGAATAAACATAAATAAAATTTTAGCCGAGAAGAACAGTAGTTTTTTTTCAATAATCGTAATTATCCGTGTATGTTTATCAATTTATGGAAGAAAAGTCAAAGATGCGATAATATGGAAGGTGTATGTAGGTATGCAAGAATAAGTAAAATATCCGAAGCATTGCTCACGGATATCTCGTTATTTTCGTTCTCCTAAAAATACAGATAAAGATAAAAATATGAAAAAGCCGAAATACGAACGAATAAAAAGTTTCCTACGAGATAAAGATGTGAAAAATATGAAATATGGGCGAACATGAGATTTTTTTTCGCTGTCGAATTGTAACCAAATGGAAAAAGGAACGAATAAGATGATGTGGAAGAATCGAATTCGTCGATCGAGAATGCACCTACAATTGCCTTCTTTTCGTTGTTTACATCGATCACGCTTTCTCTTCCACTGATTTACGACTTTTCCAATTTTTACGCCGATCTAACTAATTTTGCTCACGTTCGAGCGATCTTCGACGACATGGCACTCGATTTCGTGGTAGCTTTCTCCGATCGAGTTACGAAAAGAAAAAATTGGCTACACCCAAGATTCGATAATGATGCAATTCACCGGCAATGTCTAATTCCGATCACGTCGAATTTCTTTTTTCTTTTTCTCGCGTTGTCAGGTGTTCCTCCGGACGATCGTTTCACCTTCGCGATTCGATGGTTTCTTTAATCGACAAGATCAGAAATCGTGTGCAATTTCCTCCTTCTTCGTCATGTTCGCGACACTAGGAAACATTAAAATTAATTGATAAAAATATTCAGCTGAAGATAAAGGTAATTAAAATTTCAAAAGTCTTGTAAATGCTTCTTTGATTTGGATGATTTAGAAAAAACGATTGGATAGAGATCAAGATAAAAATGGAAAGTTAAGGAAATTCTTCTGAAATGTGTTTCGTTTCCTTTTTTTCAAGGTTCACGTTTCTTAATTTGACCATGCATTAGAAGTTTCGGTGTCCAAAGTATGAGAAGACACTGACATTACACAAAACAAATATTCTCTCTCTCCCTTTTTGCTAGAATTCTAGACAGTTTAAAAAATTTATGAACATGCATTTCGCGTTATTTGTGATTATTATTTCTCGATTCAACGATACTTCGTTCAAGATATCGAGTAAATTCAAAGTGTTAAGTATTTGCTATTATATTTAAGTGTTCGGTACATTGGAAATATTAGAAAACGTTAGAATCACTAGAGGCAAAGTAAGAACAAAAATAAAGTACTTGAAAATATTCTTGGAACTATGCTGTGCAGTTAAGAACGACATGCTTTTAAACTGGCAAAAACAGTCATGGATATTCATTTCTGATGTTTACGACATAATCATGCTAATTGAAAGTCCAAGTCCGGGGCCAGGTCTTGAGTGAAATCAAGGATTCTCAGTCCCACTATAATTTAGCAAGTCTTTATAATTGAAAGCTTGTTAAATGCCGTATTAGTTAGTCAAGGACTCTGTCGAATATAATAATTTTACATAATCTAATGTTTCGAGGACAAGAACAGAGCTTAAATTTCGTGTAGGATCGAAGGGGCCACAATGAGTTCTGCACTTTATGCGCAAATATACTTGTCGAAAGAGCGTGACGAATGTCAATATCGATTGTTAATGTGTTGTTCCCGAGATAAACCGTTTCCTCCGCGTGAAAATTGCGTGCACAAGTGAAAACAGATAACGTTCCATGGAATTCGGACTTAGTCAAGTTTTAACGCGATTTACGATAACATAGTCAAGGTTCGAGATTTCTGTTTGAGGCGAATGAAAATGAATTTGTTGTATTGTAGCACGCGATGACGTTGCTACCACCGACTGTAGAACAACAGAAACGGATAAACGAGGCGGTTCCAACGGATCCGGAAGTGAAGAAACGCGATGTGGCTGCCATACGCGAGTGGCTGTCGAAACAACCTCATCTACCTAATCATATGGGTCTGATTTTATTTGTATACTTTAAATGAAGCAAGAAAAGATGTCATTTTGAGAAAAATGTTATTGAAAAAGCATTTCCTTCGTCCGTGATTATAAATCTCTCTAAAGATCACAAATTATTTAAATTTAAAGGCTGAAGATTTAAAGATCTAAATTTTAATTTGAAAATTGCTTGATCACAGACGATGCGAGGCTTGAAAGATTCCTATTTGGTTGCAAAAATAGCATAGAGCGATGCAAGATGATTTTGGAGAGATATTTCAGCGTGCGTACGGCGATTCCAGAATTTTTCGCGGTTCGAGATCCGTTTGCGCGAGAAATTCAAGAATGCTGCGAAGCAATGTAACTAATTCAATTATTTGATTTGGAATTTAATTTTTTCTAACTTCCCCCAAGATTAACTCAATATTTTACCAATTTACCATTAGCAATTATTTCGTCTTACCATCATTAACCGACGAAGGACACCGCGTAACTATCTTGCGATTAAAAGACACTAGTACAGAGAGGTTTTCTATCCAAGCTATCTCCAGGAGGATTCTTATGGTTCTGGATACTCGTTTAATGGAAGAACGTTGTCTATCAAACATTATGGTTATCGATCTCGAGGTATTATCTCATCAAATTAGCATTATACAGTATTCTATTTTATAAATAAAAAATCATTTCATGAAAATTGTATTATACGATATTTCATTGTTTAGTTTTCTTTTTATCTTTTGATTTATTTAAGTCTTTAAATTTTCGATTAGGGATTCAGCATGATTCATTTTACGAAGTGCAGTCCAACGCAGAGCATCGTCCGGAAGTCGATGTTGGCAGTGCAAGATAGCATGCCATTAAGACTGCATAGAGTCCACTTCCTTCACGCGCCTGCTTTCATTGAAAGTATTCTAAATATATTTTACCCTCTATTAAAGGATCGACTTGTACAGAAAGTAAATGATCGCTAAAAATTGCTTTGATTTTCATAGATCACGATATTATTTTATATTATAATACGAATGCATTCTTCGTTTTTAAGTTTTGCATTCATACCGGTGGTGGTGAGGAATTATACCCTTACATGGACAAGGATATACTTCCAAACGAGTGGGGTGGGAAAGCAGGCACTCTGGATGAATTAAATGGTTCGTGAAAGATCTTCACTTTTTACAAATTTCTTGGAAATTTATTATGATTAGATCGCAGGTGTTCACGGAAATTTAGATAAGTAAAAATGTACAAAATGCAGACAATACGTAGAGGTATTTAAAGTAGGTATTTGAAATAAAATATTCGTTGGGATATTTATAGAATAAACAAATCTCTATACAAATTTTAAATTTTTAGTAATCTCAATTTTATAATTTAGTAATTTTTCTAAAAGTGGTTCCTTCTCTCTTTTTTCAGACGCGTGGAAAAAGAAAATTGAGAAAAACAGAGATTGGTTTTTGCGAGAAGAAAAGCTTAGCCGAACAAACGAAAAAGCCAGAGTTCCAGAATCTAAATCAAGACTTCTGGCAGAACTGGATGGATTACAGGGTTCTTTCAGACAATTAAATATTGATTAAGATCTCTCGAATCAAAAATTAACTTTCTCTATGATTATTTTCTCGTTTGTACCTTATTTTCAATCTAATATTGTATTGTATTTAAGGTTGTTTTTTATAACAAAGACTATGTTTTACGTCTAAACGAACAGTTTGGAACTTGTTCGATTTTTAAACTAGACTTGGTGAGAACGCTTCGAAAGTTCTAACTCAGATAGCGCCACAGGACCCTTCCAAACTTTGGAACATGTTCCAGTTGGTATATTTTTGTTTCAGTAGAAATTGATATTGCTTATCTTATAGAAATAACGTTTGAAATAATGTTTGAGATGATTAATCGAATAATTTTATCATTAATGCATCAAAAATATACTATTCTGCTATTTTGTAACGTTTACTCAATATTAACAATAAACTATTTTTTTACATAAATATTTTATATGGAATTTCTTTCAGAGGTATATTGTACTATCTAAAAAATGCACTGAACTTTGGAATTCAACAAATATATTTAAACAGAATTACAAAAAAGATAAAAATTCTATAGTAGAAATCAAATTATATGGAATTCTTTTTGGAATTGCCAATTACTGCCGTAGCACGTATTATTATGAATAGCAATAACATTGTTGCAAAGATATTGGATGATAGCCCAATGCAGAACACAGATTGCTAAGTGAAACGCAACTGCTTGATGCACATCAGACTACTCAATATCGTTTGCAATAAAATTGTAGAAAAGCTAAGGTACTACTGACACAAGTTTCAAATTTTCTGTTTCCATATATGCCAAAAATTATTCTACACAATCGATTGTCAGTAAATAATTAATTAATATTCCAATACCTATTATCTAACAATGGCATCTAATAATTTAATTAGGGACAAATGATCAATTAATATACCAATAACTCCAATTATCTTAACAAATTCTAAATTAAATTGCAAGATGAATGCTCTAGTGATCTGACACGACGGCAGTCAGATATTAATGCGTTGCAGCGTGCACCAAGTCGTTGTGCTCATCAGTCTATACACGGTTTAAATTGTTACTTAACAATTGCACGAACAGCTCCAGACACTTAAGTCCGCCTCGTTCGGCGTCTCTGCCTTCTTTCGTGTCCGTTTAACGGACTTGATGAGCTAATGGTGGTCCAAGCCGAGGCACGGGACAACAGCAATGCAGAAATCCCTTTCGGTTGCAATCTTACGGATTGTTTGCTCGTAGCTGAGACACGATCGCGTCAGGTCTCGAACACACCATCTACGGCGCGAAAGAAAAACAGTCTTTATTAATTATCATGTGAAGGTGCAGCTTCGTTTGCCAGGAACGCATAAAACAGTTTGCTTTCCCGAGATCGACAGTAGGAACTAGTCGGAAACGCGGATAACAGGTGAGTAATTTAGAATATAGAGAGGATAGGAAATCTATAAGGCGCAGAGAAATTAAAAAACAAAAAAATGTCTTTTTGAAAAATACAAAAAGATATCATATAATATATATGTATATATTTTAGCTTTCAAAACTCTCTAAGAACTATTATTGAAAATTTTCAAAGAACTTTACGCTGAAAATCTACCTTTGATATTTTTTAGATCCAATTAGACAGTCGTCACGTTTGTGAATTTATATATTTGCTTAACCATAGAATTGCTGATTTATATTTTTTAAATATCCTAGAATAGAACAAAAAGATATAAAGCGCGTTACCTCTGAGTCATTGGTCGTTGAGATGTCCGACGTCAGTATGTCGATTCGATTACTGTGGGAAGGTGCATCGCGATTGGATCAGAATAAAGTATTCTGCAATTAATAAAACTCGTTGAAATACGTTTTCCAGCGTTTGTTAACTTGTATATCGCGCAACCTGGGATTCATTTGTGCATTATGGGAAAACGATCGGCGTCCCTATCTTCCGAAGTAACGTCTTGCATTGCATAAGCATTATTTCAATTACACCAGCATATGTGATCTTAACGAGGTGGAACGGACAATTAATTAATCTTTTAAATGGTGCTGTTTGAATGGATTGCGTAACGAAACGTTTCACGACGTGCAAGCTCTACCTATAGCATCTTATTATCTTTTTAATCTGGATCTGTTTATTCTTAAAATTAAAAGAAATTATTTGAACAAGACGAAATTATTGATTAATTTCAATTTCATAGTATCGTAGAAAAATGTTCAAGTATTTCAAAGTAGTTAGAACATCGTAATCTTGAAAATGTAGCATGTTCAATTCTTTTATTGAAATTTTAAATATCTATAGTAACTTTGATATTACAATATTCTACATTTATGTACATTCAATCATAGTCATCTTCATTCATTATTGAGTATATTATGTATTCATACTTCTCCTAAACTCTTCTTAGATTCCAATTTCATCTCAGTACTTCCATAAATGAGTTTACAAACTCAAACTAGAATACTACTCCAATCTTTTATACAACTTCCTTGTGGGACTTCTTGCCAAGTCGAGCCGCGTAACAACTAGGTCTCCCGCTTTTTTTCCATTTTTCAGTTCAAGCAATCCCAGCCACATTTCGTATATTAATATCCTCTATCTCCATCTCTAAGGCTCTAAAAAATTTCAATCTATAGCTATCTATACCTCTACTTCTTCCTCCCTGAAAACTCATTTCAAGAAAGCAAAACATTCGTCACATTCCAAGATATCAACGATCGACAGAATTCTAAAATTGCAAATTAGCCCAAGGGCGATCGATTAGGCGAACTACAATTAATTCGGCTAATTCAATGACGGTGACCATGGCGGCCAGATATACAACGTCCCTGTCCTGCCGCACTGTACAGGGTGGATTGATTTTTCGCTCTCTGACGTCACGAGCGAGGCTGGCATGCGCGTGGACGAGGTGTCGCCGTCTCGACGCGCTTTATTTCCCCGTCTCGACTTCTGTTTTGCGTAATCCACCGACTATATCCCTTTTGCGATATCCCTTTATCGAAGTCCTGCGATTTCGATGATCAAAGACAAACGCTCCTCCGTCTCTCTAATTCGCATAAAAACTACTGACTCGTCGATATAAAAGCTCTAGATTCTATGATATGATTTTCCTAAGAAATGAGAAAAATAATTCTGGCTGTTCTTTGTACTTGGTACAATTAGGCTGGTAAAAAGAAAGATGAAAGAAATATTGGGCGATGCGGTTAATTTGTAACAGAAAAATAATCGTGCAGAACGTCATGTTGTGAAACTAGATTATTTGAGAATAATTTCTTTGAAGAAAGGCTGGATCACTTAGAAGACAAGAATACTTGCAATTTAAAAAGAGGAATAAAATGATCAGAAAATTTTGAGTATTCTAAGTATTCTAAAAGTAATGTTGGATTTCAAATTGGATAAAATGGATCAAAGCAAATTCCAAATATTAAATTCTAAATCACCATCAAATTCAAACTTTCTTAATAGCTAGAATAATTAAGCTCTGGCCATAATCAACGGTAAACATGAAAAATCTCTCGCGATAAAACAGGCATTGCGAAATGGAGGAAGAGGCGAAGAGGTGGTAGACTGGGGTTGTCGTCGCTCGGGAACGAGGCAGGGCATGTCGGGGTCAGAGACGAGTTCATTCAGTCTCACGCGGTTGGCTGACTGCTGATCGTTTTCTCTTGTTCCAACTCTTGCCGAAGCTTACATTCTCCTCCTTTCCTGTCTCGGTGATTCTCCCTTCCTGTGGCGTTGGTGATTCCCTCTTCCCCCTGCTGATTCGCGGCGTTCGAAGCTTGGAGGCACAACGAGTTCGCTATCGACAATCGAGCTGCTTGTGTACCTCTGAACGAGTACACGTGCATTGTCGGGACGACGGGACGCATATCTAGGCGGTTTAACACGGTCTAGTTTCGCGACCGCGCTTTCGATCCATAGAAGAAATTGTCATTGAACAGCTGTGTATAGTTTTTCCATTTGGTTTCATTTATTTTGAGTAATTTAAGTTCATTTATTTTCTTAATTTTTCAAGTAACCTTTTGATCCGACGTGTTTGAAGACGAGAGGTGCTCAATGCGGTAGTAATCACTGTGTACGAATTCACAATATCTTTTGTTTTAATATTTCACATTTTACATTCTGCATATACCATAAATAAAATTAGTAATATAGGAATATATTCGTTTGTTAGGAAAAAAAGAACAGTTGGAGTACCTACAGGCATTCACAGGTGTATTATTAATATCTAGCGAGTGATTACCTTTAACTTTCTATAAGCATTGACTTCTATCACGTACAGGTACCAATGATAGTCAAAGGGTTGCAAAACATAACCAAATAATCCCTAATCCTGCTTTTCCACTTATGCTTCTCCTAAAAAATTGAAAGATGTCCGACAAAGTTCCAAGATATCAAATATAAAAAAGAATTGTTGTTGTCACAAACTGTTACTATTGGATGAATTGGCAATATCGAGAGAAGCGATAAGCGTAACGAACCTTAGAGCCGCGAGGGCCGATCTAAGTCCATGAGGGCTGTCCACCACACTTGACTGCTCCGTTCCCTCCCCACTTCTTCGATTCGCCAGGACGTCAGCTGGAACTTGCGTGGTGCGTCCTGGGTGTGCAGCGTGCCGCTGCAGCTTCTAGTCCATTGTCACGATCCGAGAGACGGTAGGAACAAGAAGAAAGGAGAGAAATCTGTTGTAAAAGTCATCAACTATCAGACTGCGTCTCGATAACTCGTGTCATCGAGTCTGGACCTACGTAACCTCACTTTTGTCATTTCGTTCAGCTAGTTGTTTCATTTCGTCTCGCAGAATCTCGCTGTACGTTTGTGAAACGCGAGTTTATGGATTCGTCTTCTATCAACGAAGACACTATCCGATCTGAGTATCACAGTGCGTGCGAGTAGACGTGATTTCGTGCATTTATGAGACTCGTTTCGTCTACGTAGCTGTCAATATACGTATACGTTGCGGACGTAGATGGTTCAGCCTGTTAACTTTCCTCGCGTTTCAATATTTTCGCGTGTTTTCGCGTTTCAACGTGTTTAAGGGAACCAGCGTTAATCTTCGTATTAATTGAATTGGTGATCGTTGACAAAACATCGTTCTCGATTTCTTCATGTTGAATTGGTAGTGAGTGTACTTCCGAAAACCTAAAGATAAAAAAGAACACTGCCAGATTTGAGAATCGTTTGTCAAATAAATCAACCATCTTCTAACTTGGTAAGTGATACAATTTTAAATTTGTATATCGCGATGACGTTTAATTGTTCAATCCTCGTTGGTTTAATGAACGCACCATTGATCGTTAATAGCTAACTATCTATTTGATCGTTTATGAAAATTTTGAAAGGATTACTTACGCACACAGAGCTTCGTTTTCTAACGAAAACCGGTGTCAAGTGAAAACATCGTGTCAACTATTCATATCGGTCGAACGTATTCTCTATGCTTCTCTTTCTAACCTCTGTTCTAACTTATGTAAGAGACCACACTGCGTGCAGCCGTGCAGCCGTGCAGCCCGTGTCCCTGGCGTAATACTGCTCCAAGTGATCACATATGAATTTTTCCTCGTTATATTATATGCTCTCTATATGATTATCTAATTTCATCTTTTAATATATAAAAATTGCAAGAATGACGATGCTCTGAAAGTAAATTGTAACACAGGCCCCACACTGTTCGTCAACAGCTGATGGGAATATTTATAGTTAGTGACTTCCGGTTAACACGTTCCATGCCGAAAGAAATGTGAAATTTTAACAATACTTTCAATTAGAATAAAATGATTGATGTAGAAAAATAGTATCTGTGTTACTATTACCACTTTAATCTCTTTTGATTAATTGTTTATAAATTCAACGATTAATTTTCTTCCATGATTCTTTTTTTTTAATCTTATGTGAGCATAAGATTTCTATTATTCCTTGACATTTCGTGATTGATTATATTCTATTAATAGGCAAATAAATATGTTTGGATGTAAGATTTATTTACATATACTTATTTCAGTTTACATTTGATACGTATACTATGCACGCATGAATGTATGCATACAATTCAATTTCCTGTTGGTATAAAACCAACAAATAAGAATTAAATAATATCTATTACGTTGTATATCTTTGAAGCCTGCAGAGGTATGAGCAATAGCGGCAACAGAAAGGAAAACGGGGAAGTAAGAATTGATAAACATAGTTCTTTAATAAACATTAAGAATGTTTAGCAAAAAATTAGAACAATCGTATTTTCTAAATAGTATTTAATATAGACATTCAATACTACTAGACTACAGATATTTATGCAAATTCACGTTTTTACGTTTTTAGGAAAGTTTACTTTCGTTATCCTGGAAAACCGATGACACAAAAGCTCTGAATTATTAACCAACTATCATCCAATTTATGAAATATAAAAAACAAACGGCGTCAGAAATGAATTTCTGGATATTCGTAGTGAACATAATCGCACGAGCGTCGAAAGCGATTAGCCGCTGAAAGAGGTCGGCAATAGGAGCAGCGTTTACTTAATTAATGTGGCCGCTGCGTGGCTCGTTGACCCCGCCGCAATTCTCGCACTCTTAGATCGTCCTTCGACGAAATTGATTTACCGGCCGAGCAGGGACGAATGCTGTTCTCCGTCGGTTCAAATGCGCCACCATTTTTGTCTTTCTTTTTTATTTTTTTAACATTCCTTTTTTATGCACTGTTCTACCTTTTTCTCGGTCGTTTTGCTGACCTCTCCCGATAATTTTGTTCTTCTGCAATGCGTCAACGGATCTTCCACACGCAATACGTGTCCATGTCACCTTGGCGTTTACGTTTAGGCATTTCATCGACCGGGTCTCGATAAAATCGCTCGAATAAGACGAAAATTAGCATAGTTATTGTAATCGTGGGTTAAAGTCAATACGATACTCACGAAAGAAAAATTTGTAGAGTCTAGTTTGAAGAAATAGACGTTTCTGTAGGTGAATACTGAATGGAAATTGAACTTCTTAAGAGGAAGTTGAAGATAGACTATAAATAAATTTGTAGGCTACAAATCATTCAGACGGATATAAAGATATACATCAATTTTTTAACGAACTTATTTAAATACCAATTAGTTAGATCTAAATATGCTAAGCTTTCGTTACTTAAACGAATTAATAGGTTTACTTAAGTTTAATTAATCAAATAAAATTTATATTTTTAAAAGAAAAATGAGAGTAAAAAAGACAAAGAGATATCAATTCCCTAGAATTGTAATTCATAATAAATCAAGTTTTAGGTTCGTTTTTTATCGAGGAAGAATGAAAGACGCGTTGAAAGATTTGTCACGAATTTCTCTTTCGTTTTATGAGACAATGACGGCTACACAACCCTATCTTCAATTTACTCGAATTTACTCTACCTGTCTAGAAAGGGAATTGTCAGTTTCTCTAAGTATCGAAGGTATTCGAGAGTTTAAATGCTTTTCGGACGAAATCATTTTCTGATACCTTCCGAACCTCGACCTAGTTGCGAAGTTTCATTCAAAGCCGTCGCGTAATACCCGAAGTGCTCTTCGTCGTGAATGAACCGTCGAAATTAACGTTCACCCTGCTGAGATGAAACGAGAACGAGTAGAATAGTACCGTTCGCGAACTAATGACACTCGTAAACAAATTTTAATCAGTAATATAGAAGACTGAAAGTAATAGGAAGTTAGTACTTCGGGGAATCGTAAAACGCACGTCTCGATGCAAACTAAGTTACACAAAAATTCAAGTAATTCTCGACGAGAATATTATCGTGTAATTTATTATCAGGAAATCTACGTTCGATCAATTGGAAGCTTGACAAAATTCATATTATTTCCTTTGAAAAGTTCAACAAATATACGTTAAAAACGATGATTTTTTAAATATGCTATGTACTTTCATTTACAATGGTGATCTTACGAGACGACAGATTTCACTGATGTCAGAAATGCTATAACGATCCGATCGATATTTGCATATTTTGTATATCCTTGCACGTTCATATTTCGCGTAGATGCGTGGATATTTGCAGTCTATTAATAATTAGAATGTCTGGATAAGTCGACGTGAAAATCAATGCACCTATTTCTAGGTCGCGTTAACGATCGCGCGATAAGTTCAAGTGCAGCGGCATCGAGTATCCTCTTTGCCCTACGAATCGTTGATCGTTTCCGGTCGCTCGGTAATTCACCGCAAACAGTGGAAATCTTCGTGTGCCACGTCAAGCATCGCAAATCGATAAGACCTTGTAAAAAGTCGACGACAATTCACGAGCTGCAACAGAGGAAACGACGTTTAATTGTCGATGTATAAGTAATCATGCGATTCGCGAACGTTCCGCGATTATCGATCGTCCGACCCTTCCAAACTTCATCTCCTTTTCTTTTTTCTTCTTTCCTCTCCCACGGTGAAGGAAATTTCTTGGGAAGTTGCTTGACTGCAAAGGCTTGGCTAGCGTGCGATGGCCGAGCAAAATTGCTTCTTGTCGGAGAAATAGTCCGCCAAACTGCTCTCTCGAAACGTTCAAACCCCTCGGTATTCACATTTAATCCTTTACACAATATGATTTGTATTTCATTATCTTAACTTAATTAATAGGACAAGGTTGAGTTTTTCGAGAAATAATTAAGAAATTAGAAACTTAGAAGAAGTAGAGTTGATTGATTTGGTTTCTGAGAATCTCGTCGTATGTACGTTGTTCACTTCAACGATTAGAATAGGTAGAGATACGAGCAAAAGAAAATTAATTTAAAGGTTTAACATTTGTCTAAAAAAAATCGTTTTAGCTCTGTATCGAAACGAGATCATACCGATATTAATATCCTAATTAAAGCTTAAAAATAGATTTTAAATGAATTTGCAAATTAAGTAGCGAATTTTCCTACGTCTGTGTGAACGTGAGAGATATTTTGTCTTCTCAGCAATCGATTCCTCGGCGACGTTTGATGGGTAAAATGAGATTCTTATTGTCGGAGTAAATTCATTCACAGAGTCGGATCACGAAAGGAAGAGGCGCTCGGCACGGGCCAATGTATCGAGCGGGCCACAGTTTCGACTTTCACGTTGTGACTCATTCTGATTGTTCTGCATACACGTATAGACGCTGTCACCTAGCACCGATTATCGACGTGTCCGCTTGAAATACGATTTTATAGTCTAGTCAGGGATGGGATAAAGTTGTTTCTCGCGTCATGCGATTGTCTCATCTGTCATGCGATAGTAATTGTTTCACTGGTAAACGCAGTTTCTCTACTTTTTTGATGCACTTTTTATGTCTGATTTCAATCTGATTTTCTATTCGATCGGATATATGTATAAAAAGCGTTTATTTCGAAAGAATGATTGATAGCACGAAAGAAGAAAATCCTTGATTCAACATTGATATCAGGAAGAACACCTTCTCAAACGTAACGAAGGAAACCAACACTCGATTGACTCAACGATCTCGTGAATTAACAAATCTAACGATTTCGACGTTCAAATTGATATCCACATACCCGAAATAAACGTCACGCATTGCTTAGAAAATATCTGACTTTGATGCTCCGATATAAATACATACTCTGGTAAGTTTTGGTGAAATTCGGTGCAAACCAGATAAAACGAAACTTCGAAGTTCGTTTAAAAGAGGCTGACACGATCAACGACGGTGTCATCCTGTTGTTGAAGCTCGTATGAACGTGAGAATTCCTAGTTAGTGTCCATGGCTTGGTTCAGGGTTAAGGTGATAGGCGGGGTTGAGGTTGAAGTTACGAACGTTCGATACTAAATATAGAGAAGCCGCTTACGGGGTCAAATCAATAGGCATTCTGCGTATACATGTATATTTACGGTGCCTGGACGTCTGAACGTTGCACGTAAGCTTAAAATACCTACGCCTACGTGACCGATCGACATCGTGTCTGCACCGTTGTCTGCATCGTTATCAGCGTCTTTTTAACTTTCGATCAAGAAACATATCGTGTATCGAACTGTTCAAAATGTTGAGCTTCGTCGTTCGAGTATTACAGATCCTTAGCTTGTGTTTTGTCGAAGGAACATCTTTTTCTTAGAAGCTATGGTACAATTTTTAACTGACTAAAAGAAGAATCTGATCACAGAGAACCCGAGTCGAATGAAAGATCAAACGCACTGAAAGCGCGCGGTGCATTACAAGTAGAATTCAGTCTGACACGCGACGTAACCGGTACCAAGTTTATTCTCACGTGAAACCTCGCACCTTTCCCCTCATGCCTGCACCATTCTTTTCCTTGCAATTTCCAAGCAACGATTAGATCATTTCTAGAATTCTTCCAAGGACATCGCGTGCGTGGATCCATTGACCAGTCGTATGGTTACGATTTTCCTTTACGATTTCAGTTTCAGCATCGTTAAGGGGAACAGACCGCCAGGATCAACGCGGCGTCATCTTTCACGGTGAAGATCGAATGTGGACATTGTGCCATTCGACTGACGAAACGGTAGCAACGGAGGAAATCGCGATTTCGGACGACCTGGCACGTGAGAGGAGGGCATATTGGATGAACAGGGGAGATTGTCGGTGATGGACAATGAGCAGCCGCATCAGGAACTGGTCAAGTGCGTGGTCGTCGGCGATACGGCAGTTGGAAAGACCAGGTTGATCTGTGCGAGAGCCTGCAACAAACACGTGTCGCTGTCGCAACTCTTGACGACTCACGTGCCCACCGTCTGGGCCATCGACCAGTATAGAATCTACAAGGACGTGAGTTCATGGAGTAGCGTTCGATGTTCTTCGCTGAGTCGTAGTGTCTAACTTTAGTAGAGATTAGATGCGATATCGTTCGTTGATTGTAATTTTTATCTTCCATGTAGATTGGGTTTGGTAGAATTTGTGAATCGTGGCCTCCAATTTGTTAGTAGTAATCATTGTTTTAATTTTGAAAAGACAACGCAAAACGCTTCGCACGCGATGTAGCGTTTAACGAGCAGTAAATGTCGAAGTTGAAAATTCTTAAGTTGGGAGGAAATGTTTACATCGGTGCTTACCCTCAGGTCATTTAAGAGGCGTTCAAATACCTGTACTGTATTTTCACTTTCATCGTGATCTCTGCGTAGATTTCTGGTTTGGCCAGTTTCGTCTGATCGCTTTTGAGGAACGTTATTGCGTCTTTGGTCTTTGCTCAATGGACTGTTTGACGAATTTACCTCAAAGTCTCATATTTTGTTTCCCGCACACTGTAGATCGGTCGTTAAATGTAAAAATGTAACTAAGATAAAAGACTTCAACTTGCGTCCATTTTCTAGGTCCTAGAACGTTCCTGGGAAGTAGTCGATAACGTAAATGTTTCCCTGCGACTTTGGGACACGTTTGGCGACCACGAGAAGGATCGACGTTTCGCGTACGGCAGGTAAGATAATCGTCAAATAAATCTTCTCATAAATTTCCACTGTGTTTAGCGTACCATTTAACGCACAAACACAATATTCTTGTATCTTCTTCGATCGTAGTAGAGTTGCCACTTACAATTTTAGCTTTATCTTACGATAGCTCTAAAAACTAATATAAATTATTTTAACACTTATCCCGTTTACCGTCATATTTAGTATAGAATTTACCTCTTATTCCTCTAAGAAAATAATTTCATATATTTTGATGTCAATTTTTTATACGTGGTCTATCATTTACACGCTGTAATTATTCTTTTCTCCTTTTTATTATTTCTACGCGAACCACTTAGAAGCCAGTACTGATCAACCATAAATCTCCTGAAACTTCATAATTTTAATACAAGAATACACGATTAGTATATTTAACTTTCCAAAGATCAAACAATTAATCTCTACGTATGTTTAAAATTAGATCGGACGTTGTGCTACTATGTTTCTCTATAACAAATCCCGTATCTTTACGGAACTGCAAGGCGATGTGGTATCCGGAAATACGACGATTCTGCCCACAGACTCCGGTACTGTTAGTGGGCTGCAAGAACGATCTACGTTACATGTACCGAGATGAGACGTATCTGAGCTATTTCCGTGACCGCAGTCCGTTCGTGAGGTACGATATTGTTCCTTCAACTACATATAGTCAGTCTCCTCTTTTCCACATTTAGAAGCAACACACCCTTTCCTGAATCGACTTCTTCACCCTATATTGGAGCTCGTTTAAATGCAACGACAGCCTCTTCGACCAAGTATGTCAAAGTATTGATTCCGCGAATGCCTCGTAGACTCTTTACCGATCGGTCGACTCCTTTGCGCCTCTTATCAAATAGAAACTATCCTTTCTCCGCCATCTCGAGGATATTATCAACGCAGACCACCGCAGCCAACGAGTTCTGTTCAATTCTTAGCATAGTAAAATGCAACGATCGACGTTCTTGAGTAAGAGGGGTCCTTAAGGGATCCTGCATGGTTTATCGATAGCCAGATTACCGACGGGTACGAAAAGGCACATTTTGAGATCTTGAGTAACCATCTTTTGGTATGCTAATATTATACTACTGACCAAAAGTTTAGGATCACTGTAGCTTCCATAAAGTTGAGAAATTTAAAAGAAAACTTGTAATATCTTATTGTAGGAAATTTCTACGATGTTCTTGTCAAAAGTAACTGAAAAAAATTACTATTGATATCTATAGTATTAATTTTAAATCAATCACATTATTAAAAACTTGAGAAAATGACTAAAAAATTTTAGTCACTAGCATAAGCGTGACGGATCGTAGAGTCAATAGATTCCTGATAGAAGGCTTCTGAGAGGCTCCAGTCACTTTGGAACAATATTCTGGAAAATATGCTTTTAGTGTATTTTTTATTTTATTAAAAATGCCTTTTTATACGTAAACACGAAGGGAAAATTGTAAGTTGGGAAACACTGGTTTATATGGTTAAGCTAATATAGGATTGACATCTTTCTGTGACCTAAGTAGAGTAGTAGCTATATATGAATATGTATACCAGTTTTAACAGAATTGTAAATTCGCAGGTGGAGAAGTTACTCACGTTAGGATATTTAATCGATGAAATACCGCATTTATACTGAATTTTTGCACCTATATTGCTTGACGGTATAGCGGAGAATATTTTATTTCAATGTGCCACGCGATATAGAACAGGATTCCGAGCCTTGACATATTGGAGACTCCCAAGGGATTTTCAAAGTTCATCGTGACTTTCAGTATCTTTTTTACGATCGTTTTGCAGAATCCTATTATATAAAGATAACTTTACGAGTAACACCCTTTTAGCTTCAGATTGTATTAATTTGTATAATATTGTATAAAAATTAAGCTATTTGAATATTATTATTAGTACTTGTATATCATTATAAATTTATAAATCTATTATAAATTTACAATGTATTAATTTAATATTTTGATAAATTGATTTTCAGAGCCACGAGGAAGAGCGATCTGGTAATGCCTGATCAAGCTCGAGCTGTTGCACGTGAGCTTGGTGTTTGCTATTATGAGACTAGCGTCTTTACATATTACGGTGTTAACGAAGTCTTCGAGAATTCGATACGCGCTGCCTTAATCGCGCGTCGCCAACAACGATTTTGGATGACGAACTTGAAGAGGGTGCAAAGGCCTCTTCTTCAGGTAAGCTTTCCTAGAAAATTCACATGTTTATTAAGAAAACCAGTTTGGAAAAAGATTAATTTAACAGAGGATAATTTAATTTATTTAAATTAATAGAGCATATTATATTTCAGGCACCGTTTTGTCCACCAAAACCTGTACCACCGGAAGTGTGTCTGGCGACAAGCACTTACGAAGAAAACATGAAAACGTTGTGGACAAAACCAGTTCACACTGACGTGACTTTGATAGCCGGAAACTGCACGTTTTCCGCTCACAGGTGTCTTTTAGCCGCAGCATCGCCCGCGTTCCATCGACTTTTCTCTATGGAACTCGTTCAGGAACAAACACCTCGAAGCTCTAGCGAATCTAGCATGGTATTCTCTATTTCTTATTATCCTCTTATTTTTTAAATTATTGTTTATATTTTACTTGCAAACATTTCTAAAAAAATTGTATTAAGGTGAGTACATTCGGCGAAGCAACGGTCGGTGACTTCAACGATGACACCGAATGCCTCATTCGTATCGATCAATCAAAACCTGCAAAGTGAGTTCATTGAACAAATCTGTTCAAATTATAATATACATTATTGTCTGGAAATTTTTAATTGTCTATTATTCATTCTAATATTTAAAAACAGATTGTTAACTTTATATTTGTATTTTAATAATAACTTTTAAAAGCATAGCAAGTATTATTCCATATATTATTCACTCAAAAAAGGATTATTAATACCTATCATATAATATCGCATAGTGATACTCGATAGTTGATAACTTATCTTGAATAATTTCCTAAATTTTATAAATTTCCAAGTCTCTTATACGGTATTGCAATGACGTTATACACAATTAACCAAATTGTGAAAATCATATTGTAGAGTTTGGGAACAACTGAAGCGACGTTCAAGCTTCCAAGTACTGCCCACGGTGGACAACCAAAAGAAACCACCTGGAGCTACTAGAGAACTTAATCATCCTGCCTTCCAGAACATCCGTGTATGCTTGGTAAGTCTCTATAAATAATATAATATAATTCGAGTTACATAATAATAAGATCCTAATTAGTTTCCTTTTTTTGTGCAATTAAATTATAGACTGAAAATACAAATGGAATGCAGCAACCAACGACCGTGGTGACGCTGTCTAAACTAATTACACCCCAGGCGATGCAGCAGTGCTTGCAATTCATTTACATGGGCAGCTTGGATAAACGGTATCACGATCTACAAGTACGTTGCGTCGGTACAATTACCTGTGCGGGCAGGTACACCCGTGGGCCATCTAACATTCTTTTTTTAGTTGATATAATAGCTTTTATACATCCATTTTCCTTTCGATGCCATTATTGCATTAAAAAAATAACTTAATATATATAGTAATTGATAAATAAATCTTATGCGTGTATTTCTTATGATACAAATGTACCAAAGGTAAACCTATCTGAACGGCTTTCGAAGCAACTGGTTAATATTTTTTAGGAAATTAGGTCGATACTAGGAATTCCAGAAAATTATGTAAATAGAATAATTATGTAATATTTGTATACCCAGTAGTAGGTTATATTATTTTGGATCGGAGTTAAACCGTAGAGTAAATGTATTTTTTTGTCGAAGGAATACTTTATGCAAATAGTAAGTTTAAAGTTTAAACACGAGTTCGGTATGCGGGAACTAACGCGGCTCTATTCTTTCAGACAGCTCCTATCGGGCTTCTACTGGTTAGTACAATGTGAAATACGTTTGCTGACACAAGCATACATATCCACACGAACACATATTACACGCACGCACAACGTAGAGATATTTAGCTAAATGGAAAATATCGATTCACCGATTCCTAAAGTCAATTTGTTAGGTCACTGTCACATTTATCATCATTTTAGCATGTTTCTTTTCTAAAAAAAGCCTTGATAAAGACATTGAGTAAGGAAAATATAATTTCTATACAGTAGTATCCAATGACTCATAAAGTATTATGCATAATTTATGCAAAGGATTTGAAAATACATATTTTTAAATACGAGGATCATTAAACGATTGAGGTTTCATCGGTCACAGGTGCATGAAAAACATTATCAACTTTTTTTCAGCTGACAATGTAAAAATGGATTCTAAAACTCTCATTTCATGCTTATTTTTCTATTACATAGGAATATCGATTCATTCCTCTTTGTTTCACATATAGGAGATTAGACAAGCGGCGGAATTCTTGGAGCTTCCGCAATTATTGATGGTGCTTGGGACTTTACAAACAAGAGATCAGTTTAATAATGATCTTAATAATAGGTATAAGCAAGTGGTGAGGCAACGTTTGGAAGACATTTGTCTAGAACAAGGTACTGTATTAATGAAATATAATAAGCAAAACATCTGCAGTCTAATAATATTAAAAATTAATTTAAAATAATTTTTTCTCATTTTCGATGACAAAATATGATTTCTTTTAGGACTATTCGCTGATGTGATATTTGAACTAGACGATGGAAGTGTTCCAGCCCACAAAGCGATACTCACTGCCCGATGTGATGTAATGAAGGCCATGTTCTCCGGAGATTTCCGCGAAAGTAGCGCAAAAGTGGTAAATATCAGTCTCCTGAAGCTTTTTCAAAAATATTTTATCACAATAAAACTACAATAACATTCGATGAACAGATAGTGTTTCCCGGTGTACGCGAGTACACGTTCCACAAACTACTCTGCTATCTCTATACGGATGAAGTGCCAGCAATTTCCTCTGCCAGGTGCTTGAACCTCTTAGAATTGGCAAATCGTCTTTGTTTGCAACGACTGGTGAACTTGGTCGAGAGCAGAGTGATCGAAGATCTCGGGAGATTGTCTCAGAACGAGGGAAACGAGGCCGTGGAGAACTGTCTGAGACTGCTGGAACCGTGCAAGGTCAGCTGTTTCTTCAATGACCTGTACATGATCGATGAATCTAACATCTTCTGATAGCTTACTCGTCAACTTGCATGTCGCAGTTGCATAATGCCGATCAACTAGCTGACTGGTGTATGAACCACTTGTGCGTCAATTACAACAAGTTGTGCAAAATGTCTCCGCGAAGCGTACGCCTTTTGCATCCGGAGAACCAGGAATATTTGAACGAGCATCGATGGCCTCCAGTATGGTCCGTATTTTACATATAGAATCTAAAATTAGCGTTTAATTATTTAACTCTTCAAAGCGCAGAATTTTAAGACTAAAAAGAACTTTAGTTGCACAGCAATTTTATTTCAATTACAATCGTTCTGGATGAGTTATGAATACATATTGATCAAATTAATATATATTTTTTTCCTGTGCATCTATTAAAATTTAGTCATACATAGTCGTATCTGTGACAAGACGAAATTGCTAATCTAATAAAAATAAAAATTAATTAATCATTTACTCAACAGGTATTTAAAAGACTACGATTACTACCAAAAATGTTTGGCGGAACGTGACCGCGAAAATAAGCCGACGTTGAAGAGAAATCGCAATCAGTCCGGTTGTTTATGCTTCTCTGGTACGAGCAAAACCAGGAGAGAAAGTTCGAACGGTGGTGGAGGTACAGCATCGTCGGCGAACAACGATCCGCAAGCTGAACGACCCTTATTCGACTCTATAGAGTCAGGTGAACAGGTTGTATGACACGAGCCTAGCGGCTTACGCCGCTCAGTCCGATTCATTCTGGTCCTACCCGTGCTCATGGTCTTCATATGCACCATTTTTACTATTTTGATACTGCTACAGATTTATACTTAAGGAACGTTAAACACGATTTATGCACACTCGAAGATGCCTATGAAAAAATCCGGATATAAGTCATCCAGTCCTTTACCAGCCGTACGTAATGAGAATGAATTTCTTGGTTCTTCTTCCTGTTTTTCTTTGTCTTGGAAAAAAGTGTCCAGTCTGAGAAAAAAACGATATATGAATTGGTGCGATCGTATCTTTTGTACAACTTCAACGGAAATGAATCCAACATTCGTATTGTCATTTAAGAAGTGTATTTAAAACAAATTCTATGCTGTCGATTCTTTTAGAATTTCACGCGGGCGTCCGTCGTTTATAAGCAAATAAAACAAGATGGTGCCTTTTGTTGACGACTCGTCGTTGCTGCCACAGCGACCCTAAAATAGGGTGATGTCGATCACCTGGGACATGTTTTAACGTCTTTTTGATCGTATCCGTAAATATGAATTACAGTGAAAAAGATAAATCACGATATAAGTTGAAGAATGTCTTGCATCCAATTGTCCGTCAATGAGCACGGCACGTTTTTCTATGGAGAACGTGAATGTTTCAGATTGCTCATCTACTTTAATCACGTAACAAGTGATTTTTATACAAGAGTTACTTCGGTGGTTCTTAACACCCTTGAGATTTTTTCATATTTCTCTAGTTAATATTGTTCATGATTTCTGTATATTTCTAAACCAAAATTTCTACATTAATTTCATGGTAAATTTCAGGACGCATAGAAAACCGAATTGCATTTTCTACCGAATCGTTGTGCGTCTAAATACTGGGAAATCTTGAACAGTATTTACTTCGATAATTATTGTAATTTCCAGCTTCCCTCCGCCTCAAATTACAATTTAATTCTACAAAAAAAGAAGGGCAAGAGGAAAAGGGCTGGAAAATTTTTTAAATCGAGCCACTGAAGGAAAAAAATGAAATTTTCAAGAGACGATTAAGATTCGTCGTAATTTTATCGATGCGTGTTAGACTGAAGAAAACGAGCAATAGCTTTAGTCCATAGTAGAGCGTGACTATACTAAGGGATACACATAGTTCTATAAGGAATAAGTAACTATTAATAATAAATCGATGCGGATTTTTACATTGTTTGTACAGCATCCGACGACGCTTCATCTCTTGAGTTTCCGTTCGACGAGATTACGGTTTCTTCGAGTGCGAGAAGTCCTCTCGTATTTGTACTATTTTGTAACGATTTACGGCTAAATGAAATAGCTATTCTCGTCAATCGTCGATTACTATTAAGTAATGAGGGTGCATGCAGTTCAATCGACATAAAGTTGGATCGTCCAATAAAAAAACTGCGACATATCGATCACGGTAATGGGTTACTGCTAGAATTATAAATTACGATCACATTGGTAAGAATAATTTAATAGGATAAATAACGAGAGAAAATGGGGATGAATTGATAATTAATTCGTAACGATTATAATTACGTATATCGTAACATTCGTAAGGTATAGAGCGATGGTCCGTTCGAATGTATCTCTGTGTAAGAGTGAGTCCTCGCGTATATTATATATTTTCTTAGCGACTTGTACTTTGTAAGGCACAAATTGATTCTCGTACGCCGAAGAAACGTAATTATGTATCGTCAAAGTGGGTAATCAATCACGTATATAAATCCTCGTTTAGATATGAAGCAACTTGTATTATTAGCGGTCGATATCACAAATAATTTAATACTTGTTAGATCATCCTTTGCCGTGCTCATCGTTCAATCGATTTTTTCATACATCATCATGCAATGAAAGTATGTTCGAATGAGTGAGCGAATGGGAAGGAACAAAAGGAGAGAAACAAAATATAGACGGAGAATTGTAATTTTACATTATGTATGTATATCATATACGGTACTATCTTGTTAACTGGCCGTTTATTAAAAAATTAGAATTTCGCTCCTAGAAGAAACTTCCAAGGAATGGTGGGGATAGCAATGATCAGTTAATAAGGCAGAATTCCAGCCAATTAACAAGACAGTACTGTATCTAAATAAACATTTATGTAACCACGCGTGACAATGAGGGTTCTTTGACTGGTTATTCGAATTAAACAATTTCAATCTAGATATTTGAAAGAAGTTGAGGAAGAAGTAAAATTAAACATATATACAGTCACAAGATGTATTACTGCCTGATCTGAGAGAAATTAACGGAAACAATGTACACGCAAAGAGAATATATCTGTTCCGGCGAGGCGAGGGTGAGAATAGCGTCCCATTTGTACGCTATGTCAATTTTAATGTCAATGTTATCCTTCGTCGCTCCTAAGTGTATATTTTGTACTGAAACCAGTAATCGTAGGAATAAGGAATACAGTTACATGTAGAGCGATAGGGGATCAGGAAATTATAATTTTCAAATGCATTTTAGCTAGAATTCACCTTAAATTTCTATTAAATGTTTTTCCATGCGTACAAGGCATTTGCGGGCATTTAAAACTCTAAATGTGACAATTGTAAATGTACAGTTTAACGTAAACTTAATTTACGTTGATAAACAAGGATTATTTTCTATTATCATTTCCTTCAAAGTAAAAATTTCTCAATTTCTCAAAGTATTTACATACTCGTTTCGTTTTTCTTATTTTTAATTTTCAACTTACCACGCTCGCAAAGCCTTCGATCCTACGCCGAGGAAGATTATTGTGATTGCGACCTCTGTTTTGAATCTTACAGTAGTGTCTGGTTAACTGGCTATAGCTATCTCCACCAATTCTTAGAAATGACACCGTGGAGTGTCTCTATATAGTACATAGTTAAAATAAATGTATCAGGCCAATTAACAAAGCATTACTGTAATCGATTCGTCGGAATCGTCAGTATTTGGTCGGATTAAGAATTTAAGCCTAGATATCGATTAAGAAATCATAAAGTAATTTTGAACATTTCATATTATAACGTTCTGTATTAATGAACGTCAAACGTATAAATTTTTTCAAAACATACAAGTCAAATCTTATGACTAATTATTAATATTTCTATATTAAAATTAATTCGCCCCAGCACGATTTACGTTTCACATTTGTAACTATTTCGCATATTTAACTTTTCTATTGCTTTGATTATATCTTACGATTAATGAGTTATTTTCAATCTTCATATTCATAAACATATTTTCAAATTTAAACACTTTCAATATTTGAACATGTCAGGATTTAACAAATATATGATGGACGGCAAGTGAATAATGCTATCGAACTTTGACAAACATCAAGTTTTGTAATTACCTTTAAATATTACGTTAAATGATATTTTGAGGATCACAGAGAAACTAAAGAAGTAAAGCGATTGTTCGAAGGTCTCAGTTGACAATCCATATTGATTTTCGGATATCTTGATGAGCGTTAATCGAAATAATGACATCTATGGCAGATTTCATTTTACTCGTCTAAGATAAAAGCATAGCTGTATATACATATATATCCATACCGCTTCGAGAAATATGATTTTTATCTTAAGCTAAATTTTAATATTCTATTTTCAAAAATGCACAGGCGACAAATAAATTTAATTTTTAACTAAAATTGGGATTTTTTACAACTGTATTTCAAACAATTATATACCCTTTTCATTGAGGCACAAAAATGTAATGTCTAATCTCCAAATTAAAAAATGTTACATTAACCCCTTCCCGTACTGTAGCGACTCAGAGTTGCGATGAAGATTTTTGCCCAAACATGAATATTATGAGCCTGACTCGCGACCAGATACTTGGACCAAACGTAAACATAATAAGACGAGCTCGCGAACTGTATCTTTGCCCGTTACGATCGTGACTGAATGTTAGTTCCTGTTTACGAGCATCAGTCTGGTCTGTTCCGACAAACTAACTGGCACGGGAAGAGATTAAATTAGAAAAGTTTTATTTCTATCTCTTTTTTGATTCTTTTATCATACAGTGATTTGTGTTAAAAAACTTGCCATCTATATAATAAATAGGTTACATCATAATAATGAAAGATATTTGTATAAAAAATTGCAGTCTCTGATACAATACTCTTCTCTCTCTTAAGGATATATGAATCTCTTCTATTTACAAAGTGATTAAAAATACAAATGGTTAAATATATATCTATAGTGGCGTTGATAATGTTACCATCGCAGTTTTTATTTCATCATAAAGTTCTTTATATTCTTCATGTTCCTTAATAAGTACCATAAGACTGCCTCTTTTCACACCCATAGCAGCACCAATGTCTTGTCTCGAAGGTGTGTAGCAGTATGGGATATTTTTGTCTTCGCATACAATTGGTAAGTGACACATGATTTCTATTGGAAATACGTCTCCAGCAAAGACTACTAATCTAATAAAAATACACAAATACTTTCAAATAAAAAGTCTTTTGATCATTAAAATTATCAGAAAATCTAATTACAGTTATAAATAAAAATTTATTTTTACCCTTGTTCTCCTTTGCGAAGATGCTTCTGAACATCCTTCAAACCATTACGAAGATAAGATTTATGCTTTGCAGCTGAAATTGTTATATTACAAATCATAAATATACATGCTTCACAAAAATGTTTTACTATTCAACTGTTTTATAAAAATACCTTTTTTAATACACTTATAAATTTTTTTGGTTAATTTTTTTGGGGCCATGGGTTTAGCTATAAGGCTTGTGTATTTTAATTTTTCTTCGTATTTAAGTTCTGTATTATCACCAGTCTCTGTTTCTCTCACACTATCGTCAATTTCCTCTTTTATTGTTATTTGCTCCATATTTTGCAATAATAATAATGATTTCCCGTTCGAAAGTTTACTATATCTTACCCACGTGCCCTTACACTCACTTAGAGGTTAGAGACTAACCTTCGGTACTACCAGACTAAGCTTCGATACATACAGACTAACCTTCGATACTTACAGACTAACCTTCGGTATTTACAGACTAAACTAACCATAAAGTACATTGTGACAACAGTAGAGGTCACGCTATTTTCAAAACAAAAATGGAATTTGTCTTGTGTTAATAGAAAATCTTTAAAGCATGTTGTTATATGTATTTTTAAAGTATAAAAATGCTTTTCAACTTCTGTGATCCTCGTTTAAGACCAGAAATTCAATGCAGTACTGTTAGCACAGAAGGATATGAAGTCACCAATTTAATAACTGGTACTGATAAAGGATTTTTAGCATATGCTTGTATCAAGCCTCCTATAAATATCGACGTTACTTTTATATGTAACATACGTATTAATCACATTTTAATTTGGCCACAAGTTGGCTCTCAAAAGTCATCAGGTTTTCAATTATATGCTAAGACTAGTAACGATGCCAGTGTACCGTACAGTTTACTAGGCACTGAATTTTTAGACACCACGCACACTGGATTATTGTTTTGTCCAAGTAAACATGAATCAATTCCTGCACCAGCAAATTTTTTGAAATGTTTTACAAAATCCTCCCTGCAATACTTAACAACATGCATAAATAGCTTAAGAATTTGTATATGTAAAACAAAGAATTCAGTACCTGCATTAGGTAAGATAGAAGTATGGGGAACAGTGTCACCACGTTGTGGTAAAGATACTATAGCCAGTATTTCTACTTTATGGTTCAAACAATCTTGCTTAGCTGAATCTATGGAAAGGTCTGAAAATGCTGAATATAAAACACCTGTTGCTGATACAGATAATAAGTAAATGTGAAATTATTTGCGAGTATATATAAATTATATTATTTATTAACATTATATATCTATTATACTTGCTTCAGGGAAATATTGGAAACAAATCTACAAGTTCCAGAAAGTTTTTTAGATGCCATTACTTACGAAATCATGACACAGCCAATTCTCTTGCCAAGCGGAAAAATAATTGACCAAACTACATTACTGAAACACGAGGAAACTGAAGCAATATGGGGAAGAAGATTGACTGATCCTTTTACTGGTTTACCATTTAGTGAAAATCGTAAACCTGTTATAGCAAGTGCTTTAAAAATAAGGATAGACAGGTTTTTGCTTGAAAATTGCAATAATGAAGAAATAAAAAAATTACCGAGAGTGCTAGGTCGTGCATTGCCCTCTGATGGGAATGTAACAGATAAAACGGTAAAGGAATTTCCTAATTATTTGTTAAAAAGAAATATAATTCAAGCTCCAAGCAATAGTAAGCCAAAGTTTCATTGCTCTATAGTAAGTTCTGTAAAAGCAGAGAAAAAACTTTGTCATAAATTGCCAGTTGTTATAATGTCCCAAAAACGAACTGTTTCTGCTTTAACTAAACCAGCAAAGAAAAGAGTGACTGCCGATTCTTATACTTCAACTATACCTCTGTCTAAAAACACAGAAGGGGAACAAAAAAATAATTCTATTGATATAGTGGATCTAACTGTTGATAATGAAACAGATTTCGATATTAATATAGCAGTACCTAATTTAAAACGTTTTAATAACATTCCAAAAAGGAACGAGACAAATTCGAAATTAATTACGTGTTCCTGTTGCCCTAATGGCATTTTTTACCAGCTTCCATGTAAACATGTTCTATGTAGAAATGTCTTAACATCGATTGAAAATAACCAATGTACATCTTGTAGCATGCCTTATAAAAATAATGAAATAGAACGGATTTATGAATGAATTGTGTAATGAACTTATTATTACTAATGTAATGCATTTTATTTAAATAAATTAACTTGTTGGAATATATGCACAATTAATGTAACATTAATTAATGAATTACATGCAATTAATACAAAATACCATATTTTGAATATAGTCCTCCCTGGTGGCACTAATAAGTAAAATCTTTAACTGATTCGCGACCAGATACTTGGGCCAAACGTAAACATAACAAGCCGAGTTTATAAACTGTATTTTGCCCGTTGTCTGGTCTGTTCCGACAAACTAACTGGCACGGGAAGAGATTAAATTAGAAAAGTTTTATTTCTATCTCTTTTTTGATTCTTTTATCATACAGTGATTTGTGTTAAAAAACTTGCCATCTATATAATAAATAGGTTACATCATAATAATGAAAGATATTTGTATAAAAAATTGCAGTCTCTGATACAATACTCTTCTCTCTCTTAAGGATATATGAATCTCTTCTATTTACAAAGTGATTAAAAATACAAATGGTTAAATATATATCTATAGTGGCGTTGATAATGTTACCATCGCAGTTTTTATTTCATCATAAAGTTCTTTATATTCTTCATGTTCCTTAATAAGTACCATAAGACTGCCTCTTTTCACACCCATAGCAGCACCAATGTCTTGTCTCGAAGGTGTGTAGCAGTATGGGATATTTTTGTCTTCGCATACAATTGGTAAGTGACACATGATTTCTATTGGAAATACGTCTCCAGCAAAGACTACTAATCTAATAAAAATACACAAATACTTTCAAATAAAAAGTCTTTTGATCATTAAAATTATCAGAAAATCTAATTACAGTTATAAATAAAAATTTATTTTTACCCTTGTTCTCCTTTGCGAAGATGCTTCTGAACATCCTTCAAACCATTACGAAGATAAGATTTATGCTTTGCAGCTGAAATTGTTATATTACAAATCATAAATATACATGCTTCACAAAAATGTTTTACTATTCAACTGTTTTATAAAAATACCTTTTTTAATACACTTATAAATTTTTTTGGTTAATTTTTTTGGGGCCATGGGTTTAGCTATAAGGCTTGTGTATTTTAATTTTTCTTCGTATTTAAGTTCTGTATTATCACCAGTCTCTGTTTCTCTCACACTATCGTCAATTTCCTCTTTTATTGTTATTTGCTCCATATTTTGCAATAATAATAATGATTTCCCGTTCGAAAGTTTACTATATCTTACCCACGTGCCCTTACACTCACTTAGAGGTTAGAGACTAACCTTCGGTACTACCAGACTCACGTGCCCTTACACTCACTTAGAGGTTAGAGACTAACCTTCGGTACTAACAAACTAAGCTTCGATACATACAGACTAACCTTCGATACTTACAGACTAACCTAACCATAAAGTACGTTATGACAACAGTAGAGGTCACGCTATTTTCGAAACAAAAATGAAATTTGTCTTGTGTTAATAGAAAATCTTTACCTGCCCCCAGGTCACCATCAACAATACAACAATTCCTAGCAAGGACACAGTCAGATACCTGGGCATGACCCTGGACAGGGGACTAACTTGGAAAAATCACATCACAGACAAAACAAAGCAACTCAAGGACAAACTCCAAAGATTCTATTGGCTCACTGACCGTAATAAAACCCGTCTGGACCTGCGGAATCCAACTATGGAAAACAGGAAGTAATTGCAACATTGAAATATTTCAACGCTTCCAATCGGAAACGCTAAGATTATAAATGCCCCTTATAAATGCACCCTGTTATGTTACCAACGAACTAATACATCGCGACCTCAAGATACCCACAGTCAAAGAGGAATAGCAAAATATAGCGACAGATATAGCAAAAGAGTCAACAAACATCGTAACCCCCTAATTACTGGATTACTTGATACGTCGGACCAGATCCGCAGGGTGAAGAGACACTACCCGTTAGACCTAAACACTAGATTTAATTAGATATTTATATTAAGTAAAGTATTTACTTATTTACAACACTTATAAATTATACTTATCTATAATAAGTATTAACTTATTATAAATAATTAGCCATATCACTGCGCTACGCCAGAAAAAATTACTGAAAATTCTCAACGCGAGAATTGATTGTAAATATTAATAAATAAAAAAAAAAGCAAAATCTCTAAAGCATGTTGTTATATGTATTTTTAAAGTATAAAAATGCTTTTCAACTTCTGTGATCCTCGTTTAAGACCAGAAATTCAATGCAGTAATGTTAGCACAGAAGGATATAAAGTTACCAATTTAATAACTGGTACTGATAAGGGATTTTTAGCATATGCTTGTATTAAGCCTTCTATAAATATGGACGTTACTTCTATATGTAACATATGTATTTATAACATATGTAGGTACTGAATTTTTAGACACCACGCACGCTGGATTATTGTTTTGTCCAAGTAAATATGAGTCAATTCCTGTACCAAATTTTTTTAAATGTTTTACAAAAATCCTTCCTGCAATACTTAACAACATGCATAAATAGTTTAAGAATTTGTATATGTAAAACAAAGAATTCAGTACCTGCATTAGGTAAGATAGAAGTATGGGGAACAGTGTCACCACGTTGTGGTAAAGACACTATAACCAGTATTTCTACTTTATGGTTCGAACAATCTTGCTTAGCTGAATCTATGGAAAGGTCTGAAAATGCTGAATATAAAACACAAGCATGTTCTATGTAGAAATGTCTTAACATCGATTGAAAATAACCAATGTACATCTTGTAGCATGCCTTATAAAAATAATGAAATAGAACGGATTTATGAATGAATTGTGTAATGAATTTATTATTATTAACGTAATGCATTTTATTTAAATAAATTAACTTGTTGGAATATATTGTGCACGATTAATGTAATATATAAATAATATGTAATGATTACTTTTAATAAATATATAAGATATGAAATATTTTATTGCACCCTGTAAATTTCAGTTCGAAACCTTCTTTGTACAATATTATTCCGGTTTCCTACATAATTAATGAATTACATGCAATTAATACAAAATACCATATTTTGAATATAGTCCTCTCTGGTGGTACTAATAAGTAAAATCTTTAACTGATAGATGACGTTATTATGTTTAAACTACAGCACTGTGTCAGTTTGTACCAATGTTAACAGTTATTAATTTACATGTAATTAATAATTATGTAGGAAATCAGAATAATATTATACAGACAAGATTTTTGAGAATTAAAGCTTTGATTCAATTTTTGAACAGTTCAAAAATTCACCTTATAGATCGAAAAATTTTATTTTTTAATTTCGTGATAGAGATTAGTTTCATCATTTTACCGTTAGATGGTTATAGTGTTTCATTGTCCACCAATTGATAGATTTTTTAAACTTGTTTAAACCAGGGAGAATATTTACATAAAACTAATCTGAATTAATTCCTTACGCCCTAAACTTTCATTTGAATTCTTGAAAGTTAAAAAATTTTATTTAGGAAGCAAAAATTTGGATTTTTAAAGTTTTGTCAGCTGTCGATTAAACATAAGTACAGACATACAAAAATTTGGATAAGGCTTCAAATTTTGTATGTATATATGTTTATATATGGTTCTTAAGGTCGTTAGATTTCTTTTTTTTGCGCTCTACAAGGATATCGACAAATAAATATATATATATGATTTTATTGAAAAAGATACTGATGCTCTTGAAGTTCCATTAAAAAAAAAAAAAAAAAAGATTATAAAAAGACCTATTTCCACTGTTGCGTGTGATACTTAAAATACTTTGTCCTAAGAAGCTTTTTATACAACAATAAATAAGGCAGATATTTAGATGATCTCATTTAGCTGGATTAATCTGTATATTAATGAAAATGTATCCACCATACTTAAATTTGCACACATACTTTCATGATTTTTCTACGATATGTACATTATATACGTTATTTAATAAACAAAGTTTGTGGAGAATTTTTCATGATACAAATTTTCATATAAAAATTGAAAAAGCATTTCTTATGTAAGAATATTTCTTGTGCATATCCTATAATGTGTCGCACATTATAGGATATTTTTACGAAATAAAATTCATAAATTTAAGTCCATTATCCAGAATAAAATAAAAAATGTTACCGAAGATATGTACATATAGATATCGCATAATTCGGATTTGTTTCGGACATACATTTTTCAAAAAATTTCTAAATCGAAGGCATAATACTATTTTATCACTTTTCATGTTTTATAAGCGTCAATCACTGTTTCTACTTCTGAGTAAAGAAAATACTCTAAGATACTCTATTTATTCATTATAACACTGTAAATCCGCTACCTTGACTCTGTCGTTTAGCAATGTTAAACAATGATAATAGATAATTACGTGAGTCTGGAGAAACGTAAAATGTAAGTGTACGATCAGAATTGGGAGTGGTATTCTCAAAAATATCGGACTGTACATCGCTATTTGTAGAAACGCTAGCTAAACCAGTACTACTGGTTCGTACATATTCCGCCACTCGTGCTCGCATTTCTCGATCCATCTATAAGAAAAATTTTAAATATAAATATTATACCTAATTAGTAATAGAAAAATATATATACCTAATATAAATATAAAAATATATCATACCTCGTATGGCGCTGGAGATATAGATCTATTAGTTTGTGTTGTCTCAGGAGAGCAGTACAAACATATTGTTGATTCCAAATGATGATCAGCACTCGTTAGATCTTTCAATAAATATATCCGTTCTACGTTATCTTCAGCTGTATTAACTAATAATAACGCATGCCGTGTTAGAACTAACGTTATAGCACGACTACTGCCTTGTTGGATCACATAATCTGCATTAGTAACATGCAAGATATTCCCGTGATTATTTTCAAGTAAGGGTAACAACCACCAGGCATATCTAATAATTGCATTATTATTTCCGGACGTGTATTGGACTACTGGTCGTTGTCGAGGCTGTAAAGATGCATTTATTATCAATTAATTTCATTAATAACGTCTAAAATAAATTCCGTGAAATTATTCACCGAAGGCAAAGAATTCCAGCCAGCTCCTTGAAGTAATCCTTGTCCTGTCAATGCAACTAGTTCTGCAGCCCCACTTAAAGGTTTCGTAACTACTCCAACTAGTCCAAGTCCAACGCCAGTCACGATACTTTTGGTTGTTATTTCTCCTGACCAAACTTGTTGCAAAGGATGATGTGCCAAACCCGCAACTGCGGCTAAAAATTAAAGAAGAAATTAAACAACATGAAGTACTGAATCAAAAAGAAATATAGCCATATATGTACCAAGAAGACTCATTCCAAGTCCTGTCAATCCTTGGTATAGTCCTTGTGCCATTCCTTGAGGACGCATTCTTCTAGATTCTTCTTGCCGCTGAAGATGTTCCTCATCGAGCGTTAAACGATCCAAATTTCGTGCTACGCTAGATGCTAGTTTCGTTACAGAGTTTAACGTACCTGCGTAATATAAAATTATAAGTGAATTTTGTAGTTATGATAGATGTTTGTATTCATTAATACCTGCTGTAACATGTCTCATCAAACTGGCAGAACCATGCGTTATTCCAACGATAAAACCCCATGGTCCTTGCAACAGGCCTTGGAATGGAAGGGAAATAAAATCTCTAAGTCCTGAACCAAGAGCTTGTGCTAAGCTGCCAGGAGAACCTAATATTTCTAATGATCCTACTACCCAACCTAAGGCACGAATATTTTAATATACTATAATATAAATTAAAAAGTAATATAATATTAAGAAATTTGAATAATATTACTTTCATACCTGCTCCGAATATAGCACCAGATAAGTAATGCATTGTGAGAGCATTGCCAAGTCTATAAGGTGTAGTTAAAATATTTTTCTTTTCAAAAGTACCAAAATATAAAGGAGAATGGTCTAAAGCCACGTATAAACGTACAGAGGTATGAACACTTAATAAGATAGATACCGGATCTATCTTTAAATTTTGTAATCTTAATGGGGCGCTTAATATTCTAGAGTAAACCATTATGTAATCAGGAATGTATACTCCAATAGTTGAAACTAGTGTTCTTGTCTTTTTCATGTCATCTGGTAGCAAAAATCGAGGTGGTGCCATCGAAGTTGCATAATTTAATAATTGTGTTATGTATGTATCTTCAATGTAAGCACTGATTGGTGCAATTTTTATATGAAGATCTTTTGATGCTAAAACATTATTAAGAAAAAATTAATATTTGTAGAATAGAAAAGAGTTTATTAAACACATTTAAAAATATTAAATACCTTTTAATTGTCCTTGATTTTCTAGTATATAATCAATCGCAATCAACGAATTTTCTCTTATTTGTTCTATCTTATTCATTAAACAACTGCTTGTATAAAATGTTGTTTCTTTCATCATAAGCGGACTTTGACTGATTAGTACTACTGGAAAATCGAAACCCCCTTGATCAAATAGCTGATTATCTAACTGTAGATCTCCTATGAAAGCACGTAAATTTACAATTTTAGATCTTGCATTAATAGCGACTATAACATCGGTCATAGACAAGCTGGCCACTTCAATCTTTTGAGCATTTTCATTCATATCATGCATGATGATAATGGTAACACCTCGGAGACAAATGGTCGCAGACCCTTCTTTAGAATTGTTCTCCTCAGTATCCCTTGTATCATCATTTACGTTAGCTTTTACATTTTCTACATCAGTTATTAACTGTCTTAAATTTAGCTGTGAAGAAGTTTTAGTTTCTGTAGCTATAGTTTCGTCTTGTGCCGAGAAGAAGGTTGTTACCGAAGTCGAGCTCTCAGAACTCTGTACATTTATGACTGGCTGACCATCTGGATCAGAAGTAAATTTATCATGCATCGTCACCATATCTTTCATTTCGCTTTCTTTTCGTAAAAGTCGACTTCTGATGTCCCTTGCAGACACTTCCACTTGAGATATTGGAACAATATTAATATAGGTAGTGTAACAACGATTCTGCATGATTAACTTTACATCTCCATAGGATGGTAGTCGTACATACTGATCCACTGGTGCACTGGATATGGCGGATAAATTTATACCTCTTGACCATCGCAATTCTTTATTTCTGATAACCTGATCATTATAATTGTTCGTTACAGCAGAAAACAGAAGTATATTCGATACATTAGTAACTGGTGCATCAGGTAGTCTGTTACTGATAGATGGAATGGAATAATGACTTGTTGCATTGCTTTCTATTTCACAAATCCATGTAAAGTGCAATGCATCTGGTATTATCCCTTCTGCTGTTTCATTAGCTTGACCCAATAGGATTTTAAAAGCACAGGTGTTCTCAATCAATAATTGAGGATGATAATCCATATGAATCATTATGTACATTGTACCCCTATCTTCCTGTATTGTAATGACTACAGGCATGGTGCTAGAGCCATTTGGTATAGCAACACATTTACGACTCATACCCTGGTCAACTCGAATTGGACAAGACCATTTGTGCCCTACGCTCAAAGATATATATAGTACAAGAGGTTCTACAATGTCTTCCATGTATAATGTATACCACTGTGTAATCGGAATACCTTGTTTTTGATCTTCGGATGGTGAAATATTAAGGCTATAAGGAGTAAGATCATTGGGCAATTCAAGTCTGGTTGCATCTTCGTGTACCGCCAATGTTGCTATGCATAACTCTTGAGATGTTAAATTACTAATAACGTGGCTACTCATTATACGCACAAGACGCATATCTTCGTGCATACTCGAATTAATGCTCATGAGTGAGACACTTGAGCCGCAGTCAACACATGATTTAATGTTTCCTGTGGCAGGGATGAGTCCACCAATTCGAGGCATATAGAAACTTTGACTCCAATCAGGTCGATCTAGCTGTAATGCTTGGGAAGTGTAGAATGTATCACCGATACCGACACACAAGTGAAATGTGCCTTCCAATTTTGGTGGTGTTACGATTCCATAGTGAGGAATCTGGCAAAGTTCGATATCTTCTGATACAAGAGATAAATGACAGCCCATGGAATTTAACATAAAACACCAAGGCTGCAATTCTAATAATAAAGTACTCGAAACTAATCCAGCATCTTGGTATTTCACTTGTACGTGTGTTTGTGGTTGTTCAGCAGATATCCATTCCTCAAACTCATCTCCTTGGAATGGCCATTCCGTTTTATCTTTCTGATTTTCAAGATCTTGCAAGATGCTATCGATATCTTCGACTTCCGGTCTTCTAAAGAATTTCCTTTGATCTACAGAACTGTACGATAATGGCACATACGGATTAGATGTAGAAACTCCGGTTTCTAATTGAAATGTTAGTTGGTGGAAATGTTCAAACGTTCCAGGACAGTATAGTTGCTGTCTTTCACCCCGACCATTTACCATTGTGCATAAAGATATTTTCAACGAAGGTGTATCCATTTGTACCCTAGCTGGCACTGGTAAATGCGAGCGAATCATGTAAAGTGGGCTAAGTACAGCTAATACTTTGGTCTTATCTTGAATTATTTGCGTTATTATCCGCACCCAAATGCTTAAAAATTGGCCACGTTCTTGTAATGGAACTTTAACAAGCCATGGTTGCCCCCACTTGGCATTTGGTTGAAGGGGTATATCTCCTGTCCAAGATAAATTTGGAACATTGGTAAATCGTAGACGTATTGCCATTTTCTTGTTTCCATCAAGTATAACTGATGGTGGTCGAGTTTTACCAGAAACGGAATAAATATCTTTTAATACAGTCACCTTTGATCCCACGTCAGCTTCGTACTTGACTAATCTCATTTCGAAATTGTCTATTAACTGATTTGAAATTACAAGTTGACCAGAAAATGTTATAAGCTTTTGTGTAGCTGAAAGTGACGTAACGCTTACGAATGCTGACGCTTTTGTAACAGAATTACTGAATTCAACAGCTTGAATTCCATCTACACCAACAGAAAATGATTTGCTCCATAACCAAATATTTTCTTCTATTGCTATTCGTAACATTTTGTTGCCAATATTTCTCCATGAGTAAAAGATACATTGCCTACTTTCCAATAATATGTTGTCTCCTGTACCACTTTGACCAAAGAGGATAGGCACATTGCTATCGTTAGCTATTACATAGCGTGTGAATAGAATAGTGGTTTTATTTTCTTCTTCTAAAGATGCATACCATAAATGCATCGAAACCACAAGTGTATGAGCTATTGTTGGACTCAACTTTAACGCAAATGGACTGCATGTGAAGGATACATCCGTTTTGTCAGATAGCGATAATTGCAATCTTGCTTCTAAAGGATCTAGTATTTCTTGCATGGTTAAATGACCATAATCTAGTATATGTACTCCAAATATTCCGCTAATATCAATGAGCACTGAGCCGTCAATCCATCTATTAAGTACGAGTATAGCTCCTTTATGTTCAAAGGTCATAAAACATTGCGTTTCGGGTATTGTACCTTTTAAAGTATAATTCTTCAAAGGTGATTGTAAATTGTTATACGTAATTGTACTAACGTGATTGTACATAGATACATGAATAGTGCCAATATTAAGTGCAGCTTGTATGTTAGGTATAATTGAAGAATTGAAATACGAATCGATGCGTAAACAAGCTGCAAGAATCCGGGCTGAGATTATGGTTTTGGAAAAAGGTCGATTATTGTTTGATAGTAGAACTACGCGCCATATACAAGCCACTGCTCTTGCTGGTGCTTTTTCAGGAAGCTCTAAACGATAGGAATCTGTTTCTGATAGGTAGAAGTCGGCATATCGCTGATAGGACATGTGACAGTCGCTCCAATATTCAAGAGCGCACAGTACTTTATCGACGTACCCAATATCAGAATCTAGTGTCTAAAAATATAAAAAAATTGTTTAAAGATTAAACTAAATCCTGTCTGTTTAAAATATTACTCTTGTGAAAAAAATGTTTTGTTCTGCTTACTTCAAATGGAACTGGAGATATATGTATTTTAGTTAATGTTCTTGGTTGAGGATACCTCCAAGCCATTGATTGTTGGGGATAAGTGAAGAAAATAACCTGATGAGTTAAATAATAGGACAAAATATTAAATATCTCTTTAAAGATTCTACTGAAGAAGCATATGATATGAAACTTACTTGATATGGGAATGGTAATTCATCTGCATTTCCATTCACAAATTGGAATGCACCTGCTTTGAGATCATCCTTATAATGTTGTTCAGTTGATAGAACAATTTGTTTCTCATTACTTCTACATGTCGAAGATGATCTTGTCAATTCATTTAATAGTAGTTGGAGATCATCGATAACATTTTTTATAATTTTTATTTGTTCTGGTCCAAAATCTAAATGGAGACTATCACTGTCTGCTTGTATTTGTATTTGAGGAATAGAATCGACATTTAACCAAGTCTCCCAAAGCAAACACACTGTAATATTACAGCACCATGGATTCAAGAGTACTTTTATGTTTCCATTAAGAATTGCAGAAATGATAAAGGAGTCTATAGATGTGTTAGAATATATTCTATCAGGTCTAAGAAGAGATGAAATATTTCCGGATAACGAAGCTAAACTAGTTATTATTTCGGCGCCGGAATCGGTTTTAAGGGATACTACAACTTGTTTTGTGCATATATTCATATCAGGCCAATTTAATTTTTTTAATTTCATTGTTGGAGATATTTTCATATTGTCATGTTGTTCTGATATTGTTTCATACTCTTTTATAAAGCATGACAATATCTTACTTTTTATAATATATATCTGATTTAGCCTCGATAAAGAGAAATAAATTTTTGTAGGTCTACCTACATCTATAAAAAATTGTGGATTCTTCCCTATAGTTTTTTCGTATTTTATTGTTATAAAAGATGGGGGAATGCCTGTATCTGGATGTAAATCTCCATTTTTTGTTTCAATCATAAAAACTTTAAAATCCTTTTCAGTTGGTATTGAAATTAATTCTTGTTTGTCCTTGTCCCCAAGTGCCATTGTTATATCGAAACAAGATACTTGCACTTTTTGCGATGGATGCTGTTGTGAAAAATAAATATTCGGTTGATTAACCATTATGTAAAAAAGCGGTTGTTTCTGACTTTCACCCTCATCTTCTTCAACTTCATTTATGTCTACTTCATACTCTGTGACTGCTTGATGAATATCATACAACACGAATGTTATTTTTCCACAGTTCACCAGAAATTCAAATGGTAAAAGTATTGAAGTATCTGCAGATATTGGTTTGCCAACGATTGTGGAATTTATGCTAGATGTTTCAAAGTCTATACCGCTATCCTTGGTGACATCAACGTCTATGTCATCACAAGATTGTTTTATCCAAGTAATTTGTTTAACACTCCCGGCAGTTGAAAGAGGTTTCTGTGATGTACTGATATATGTATTTGCACTTTTATGTCGTTCAAAATCTTTCAATAATAAATTTTTTAATTCATTATTTAAGATTGAAATCAACTGAATCTGGTCTAAATTTATTGTTACTTCAATATCTGTGATACAATTTACTTCAATTGCACTTCCACATACTGTAATATCTGGTTTAAATAGAACCGGCGGTGCAATGATTAAGCACAAATCGAATTTCGATAACAGTGGAAGTGTAGAGAACTGCCGTTCTAAACTACTTCCATGTCCAAGTTTATTCCATTCCAACGCAGGATTTTCGTTCATGGTATATAAATATGATTGGGACATTTTCTTATTTATAGTCATTTGATAATTCTTCCAAGTAGTTGTATGGGCACATACACTTTTTATATTAATCTGATATTGTCGATCTTCTACAGCAGAACCTGGTATACTTAAAATATTTGCTTGAGCTGCGAGTTGATATATATCTAATCTTAAAGGTGTTCTGCAAATCGGATTTTCTGCATGGGGTGTGATACGAATTCCGTCCAATTGAATCATTAATAAATCATGTTGGGGTTTGAATTTTGTTATGTTTGAAACTGGTAGCATCAGTCTAAGTCCTTTAAAGTCCAGATATATTAATGGTAACATTTCATTATCAAGACTAGTAATGCTGTTTAAGCGTGTTGTTACATTTTGTTCAGAAGTTTCCATTATATCTTTTTCAACAGATTGGTAGAGACCCGTAAAAGGTTTTATTAATTGCATATATTTACTAACTATGGTAAGCGGTAAAATTATGTCCACCATTTGTATTTTTATAACTACTTCGGAAATATAACTATTAGCAGATAAAGTTGTTTCTGTTATTATGTCTTTCTGAAACTGCAAAGAAAAATCAGATATAATCAAAATATTATTTGTTTTAAACGTTAAATACCTTCTGACTCTTATGCCGTTTATAAGTACCCCATCGTGTGTGAACATTCCCCGATTTTGCTCTAGTGAGGGTAAAACTTAAAAAGCCGGAATCGTCACCTTTTTCTAAACTGTCTTCTCTTCCACAAAGAACCGCACCTACATACTCACCGATATCCCAAGTTGGTGAATTCAGTGGTCTATTAAAACATAGATTTTAGCATTTGTTATATAAAATTGTATGAAGTATTTTTCCATGTAATGGTGTACCTTGTATAATGAAATATAGTGGCTGTTGTAACTTTATTTTTTAGCTTAAAATAAATAGGTTGCAAGTCTAAAGAAGTAATAATGTCTTCCAATTCAAGTACTAATTTTAGTGAAGATAAAGTCTCTTTCTCCGTGACGTATAATTTAATCGCAATTTTTGTTATAGTCCATTGAATCCATGCTGTCAAAACTAATTCATCGGAGTCTACAAAATACACGATATTATATATAAAGGTACACTTAAATATACGCTTATTTATAATGTACCTGGTGTACTCTCATCTTTTGAAGTTGAAAGAGTCGAGTTTGTAGTTGTATCTTCGGGATATAGTAATTGTGTTGGTGTAGATGGAGTTTGTGGTACAATAGGAAGAACTACTTGTGCTTCGGTATTTATTTGAGTACTAGCTATAACACTTTTATTATTACTAGTTGTAATTTGCAAAGTGTTTAAAATACTCGAGATGATTTTACTCGTGAAAACTACCTAAAGTGAATATTTAATTCATACAGTTGTATAATAATATGTCAATATTTTATGTCTTTCGCGAGTATCGGATAAAATGATTTTATACCTGTTCTTCAGAGATCGAAACAATAATAGGAGAATTATCAATGTGAACACAGACACCCAAAGCAGCTAAAGTACTTCCTCCAGATGGAGATGTTACGATTTTTGTTGTAAGAGCAACTGTAGCATTTACTGATACTTTTTTAATAAAGTTCTTTTGTGTCTGTTGTTGTAACATGTAACAATGGAAATCAACAAGGCTTAATGTCCATGGGAAACTTTGCAATTCTGAAATAAATCACTGTGAATGTGATCATCACTGTGAAATCAAATAGTGTTTTTTGATGTATTGTTTATTACTTACTATTCGTCCACATTGATTTCGGTAATTTAACAGGTAATTCCTGAAGGTAAGGTGCGAGTAATTCAAAATTTATATTAGATGAATGAACGAGAAGAGAAGGTAATTTTATGATCAATATCTGTAACTTATTATCGCTTTTTAATGCTTTGTCTTTGGCTTCTTCTATACCTAAATTGATTAATGAAGATTAATATTATAAAATATACAAATATCTAATTTTATAAAGCTTGTATATATATTTACCATATGCACCAATACCACTCATTGTGATTGATGGTATGTAAATAACAATATGTCCAACACATCCACTTAACACAAGACCACACCACCATGGATACATTTCTGCTAATCTGGCCAATATTCCCAAATTCTGTAAGTTCTATCATAGATTAATTCTTTCTAACTAATAAAAACATTATGCAAATAATTAATAAAAAAAGACGTTAATGTTTATTGGACATTACTTGAAACTTCGTCATTATCAACCGAAATAATAAGCAATGTACCTGTCTTCCATTTTCGGATTTAGAATCATGTTTTTTTTGCATTTCATCATTTTGTACAGTTTTTGACTTTTCCGTGGCTATGACGGATTTTCGTTTTTCTTTGTCTGAGGAGCTATGTACACTTTCGTGTAAACTGGGAAATGTTTTTTTCTTTGTACCAGTATCTGATGACGCACCTTCAAACTGTTGGATTTCGGGTCGAGTGGTACATAAGGTACCTAAATTATAATACGTAACACGATATTCTAGCCATTTAAAAAGTAATGGATCAAGTGAAGCCCTGATATCTGCCATTTGAAGTGAAATCAAAGGTGGATGCGTTTGTCTTTCAATACTTTGCGGAAACTGTATTACAACCGTTAGTAATGATTTGTTTTCTACATCACTAAAATATAAAAGATATTATCAATTTATTTATAACCAGAATATTTAAAGGATACTAACCAGTAAATATTACTTTCTGGTCCTGAAAATATAAAGGCTTGCTGTGACTCATTGAGTGCAAACATTTTTACCGAACTTATATTTAATTCATTTGATATTGTAACCAAAGATGACAACTTTTTGCAATTTACGTTTTCCAGTAACAATTCTAGATATACAGGGTCTGAAATGTTTGTGATATATAATGTTTAAAAAGTTATTGATCAATTGATATGGTAGTATAGTACATACTTGTTTCTTGACAAGCATCATTGAATAAAGAGGAACAAACAAGAGGATTAGTTGTATCACCAGCGTCAAAAATTGAAGTTAAGATAGATACAGCAGCCATTAGCTTTGCCTTTGTTCCAGTAACTGTAATGCTGTCAATATGTACTGCGTATATTTCATGTATTAAATCGACATTTTTCCAATACTGCGGATACAATAATTTCTTGATTTCACATTCGATGGAGTAGGGCATTATTATTGATGTATGGCAATTTTTCGTCAAATAAAGTTGACTTCTGGTTCCATTTACCTAGTTAAACGCGTATTTTATTATACAATTATATACAAATAAAATAAAAAAGAAAAAAAGAAAAGAAAGATAATCGCGCATACATTGAAGTAACTTCTCCATTACCTGCAATGTAATAATCTTATGACACTGATTAAACATTTCAGTTGGAAGATCAGTCTGTTTGGATGCACAAGCTGCAAGCCTAAATGGATATAAAGGTTGAAGTATAGTTACTATCGCTTCATCACATTCAATGCTCATGAAAGGATCGTCTGTAAGAGCAGGTGTTAAAGGCGTCGTCTAACAAAATAATATGAAAGGAATAAATAATAGTAACATAAAAATTATTTATTATGTTTATGTATATTAGACCACTTAGTACTTACTCGACTTTCAACTATCTTTCGTTGTCGTGGAAGTCCAGTAATAGAATGATCTGCCAATTGCAATTGAAGTGAGGCTTTAACTATTATTAATTTTGTCTCAACCATAGATACATTTTCTCTTAATGCTTCATATTCTTCCAATGTAACTGGGGGGAGTTCATCTACGAGTGGATCTGCAATTTATACATGATAATTTTCTAAACAAGTTTTTTTTTCATATAATTGTAATTGAATATATACCTAGTTTTGTAACCAGATAAGGATTGTAATCATAATTTGCAGCAGCTTGTTTTATTGTTTCAATACGATGAAAAACACCCGAACATAATCTAATAGTTAAATCGCCTATAATATATCTCATTACTCTACGTTCGTGGAAATTACTGAAAAAGAATTATAAGTATTTATATTACATTTTTCTAATTTTCTGAGAGAAAGAGGGAGAGAGAGAGAGAGAGAGAGAGAGAGAGAGAGAACTCAGTTACCTATATTCAAAATTAGACCCAAACTCTGCCAGTTTTTCAGGTGTTATGTCATCTGGCAATTCGGTGCAATGAACGTAATCCATGGAGAATGCGGGACATCGTTCTATTAACCGCTCCTCTACGCATGTTTTATAAAACTATTTATTATAAAATCTAAAATTATGAATATAGATTCAAAGTTTTATTACCTGAAGCTGTACATAGATAATAATATATTCCTTGTTTATATTCCCGTTTTCTTCCTTTATTCTCCACTGATTCATCATCAAATAATGAATCTTTTAAGTACCGTGTATTAAACTTGCCAGCTACTAAATACAAAGGTGGCTAAACAAGATAATTTATTATATTATTCGTTGCAGTTTGAATAAAATATATTTAGAAGTTATAGTATAAAATATTACTTGTGCCCCATCGACTACTTCAAGATGACCACAACTACAACTTCCTCTTGGATATACGCGTATGCAACCCATTCCAATTTGAAAACTAGTCATTGCAATTCCTTGGAGCAATGTATCCACTACCACACCATTTAATCGCAATGTTAAAAACGATTTATACCGAAGTTTACGGGATTTATAAAACAATTGTTCTTTAACATTTTCAACTGTCTATATACGTAAGAAAAAATAAAAATTATTTACTTATATTTTATTTTCCCCGCTTATCTTATTGTAGATAAGTACCTTAAAAGTTAAAGTCGCATCTTGTACATATACGCCTAAATGAATGGTATGTCCAGAATAAGCCATTTGCTGCTCTGTAGACCAGTCATTTTCCCAATCAATAGGTAACAAAGATGACACCATGTTCCAAGCCCATCCACCCCATCCTGTACTGTCTGCAGCAGTTCCACTCACATGATCTGTATCATCTATAATATTAAATACCGAAGTATGTATATAGAAATGATATCATATAGCTGTATCTTGTATGGAGTAAAATGAAACAAAACCTTGTATACTGTCCTCCCTTTCTTCTACAGAAATTAACGATTTTTCTTTACTAGATGGAAATTGCTTTGTTTGCAAAGCCATTATTAAGGCAGCTAATCTAAGTAACATTGGTACTTGTTGCTCTGTTATACTGAATTCCATTTTTTGGCAATGAAGATCTAATCGTGTAATTGAAGCTTTTCTTGCAGTATTACTATGGTAGTTTATGATTAAACGTATTATAACCGAACATCGATATAGGACAGGATCCTAAATTACAAAATAGGATATTTTTATATTCTTATCTTATTGCTCAAAATTTTCAGTTAATTGTAATAAGTAGTTAATACCTGATATATTTCTATTTTCCCAGATGCATCCATTTTATCTAAACATAATGTTAAATCTTGAATAGTAATAACTTTCCTAAGCATAACTTCATATGTGTTAACATCTGAAAGGAAACATGTGTATGTATTTAAAATATACTGTTAGAAACTCTTAGAAACATAACATGGAATATATACCTGTAAATGCTGGTTCCCATTTGTTATCAACAGTTTGCATGCTTAAAAATCTGACATTGACACTAAGAACAATATCTTCTTCCACATATTTTAGAATTAAATTATTACAATTAATTGTTATGTTATTTACAACTTTTGTTACTATGCTTTTTATGTATCCAGGGGGAGCTTCTTCCCTAGAAATTAAATAGTAACAGATACGAATGATTATAACACAATATGTGGTTTTAGTAATAATAATAGGTTGCTTACTGCGGTATCTCTTGCCTCCTCTGTAAGGTGGTAGGATTGGTCTCCACTTTATTATCATCTTTTAATTTTAAAATGCATTCTGAAATAAAGATTAAAGTTTCACTTCTATGTATTCAGTTTTGTAACGAGTGTCAATCATGTTATCCAATACTTACCTATTGTATTAATGGTAATCACAATTGGCTCTGAAGTAATTTTTACCCAAGGAACATGAATAAGTAATTCATGTATATGACCACTAACAAAAACAAAGGGAAGATTTAGTTGTTCTTCCAAAACTTCTAGTCGTAGATCAAGGTTTTGAAATGATGCATCACCACCCCATAAGGAAACCTGAAAATGAGATAATAAACACATGCGAAGAAAATAAATATAGACTCATTATTATGTAAAACATATATACATACCTGAGATTGTTCTGGTTTAAAATTTTTCACATACTTTTCCACATAACTGAGAATCACTGGTGTTATATATGATTCCAATTTGAACATTGTGATTGATAACTCAATACATTCCACATACTCTTGTAGGTTTAATAAATTTATGTAAATCTAAAACTCTCTAATAATTTATTTTTTTAGTCCGTCAATTGATTAAATACGCTTACCAAATATATTGGTAGAAGTAACAGGTATAATAATAAGAAAAAATGAATATTTGACCACTTATAATATTTAAAAATGCAAAAGTTTATCTGGAAATGGTAAAATTATTTAAAGATTAAAAGTAAAATATAGATAATTATTAACTTTAACATAGATTCAATATATATAGAAATACAATATAAATAGCAAAGAAAGTTCAATATAAATATTTGACAATTCTACTAACAATACATTTTCATTCTTAAAGCAATTGAATTTTGAACATTTTTATGAGGAAAGTGAAATAGGGTTAACAGAATCAATAGTCGCTTTGAAAAACATATTTTATTCTTCTTTCATATTAATACGAAGACGAATATTATAATATGCTATTATTAAGTGTGAAGAAAATACATATTAACCTTATTAAACATCGGCAGTTGGCCATGCATTAAATTCAAGTATAAAAATATATTTTAAAAATACATATCTTGTATATTTCGTAATGAAATTTTAATTTAATAGAAAAAGAAGCAATGCCACTTTGAATGATTTACAATTGACTGTTTTTGATCGTAATATTATTCCTTGTAGATATAGTTTTATTTATGCTGTCTGCTGTAACCTTTCTAATTTGACGTGCACTGCAACTGCATGTGCACAGTAACTCTAATGCGCATGCTTATTGTTTTGAATGCGCATCTCCGAATGAAATTTTAAATTGCTTATTTATTTGTGCATAATTATCTACGAAAACTTCATGAAATTTATATTAGCATAAATAAATAAAAGAAAAATATACTAAAATGAATTTTCTTATCTTTCTTATCTTTCGATAATACATAAGTCCTCATATTTCTTATTTTAAATTTACAATTTTGCATAATTTCTATATATCCAGACATTTTTTTATACACCCGATAAAAATTGCTTTTTCTCCTTTATTCAAATTTTTACACATACTTTGATGTTCACTTTATACCAAATGTAATGAGACTTTTTGTCATGTGTTAAGATAATGGCACACATAACTGCATATTTTGCAGCTCGAGATTATACAAAACCTGCGATTGATCGTCGCATTGCTGAATTATTAAAAAGAAGAGTCGGTTTAGAAGAATTACCTACTGAAAGTTTAAAAGAACGACTTGTATGTAAAGCATACAAACTACTACAAATTGTCAATTTTACTAGAAAATATAAATATTATTTAGTAGACTATTTCATTTAAATTTTATTATTTTATTGTATAAATAGGCCAAATTTAAGGAGAATCGAAATGCTAGACAAGCATTGCTTAAAGCAACCCATAGACAGGTCTTGGAAGTTGCTGCTTTTATTTTAAATGTAGATCCAGATACTTTAGAAGAAGGAATCATTGATAAAGACGAATATATCAATGTTCTTGATAGTTTCTTCCTTAAAGATGGAAAGCGTGCAATTCTTATACACTATCAACCAATGGAACCACCTCCATTTGGTATCATAAATTATTCTTTTATTATACATATTTTTCTAAATTTTAATCTGAATATATAATCAATATTTATATGTATATATATATAATATATATATATAAATAATATATATAGAATACTTATTTTTCATTTAAAGAAGAGAAATGATACAAACGAATGTTCGCGTCACGACGAACACGCGAAACTGATGCGTGCTTCTTTTAAACTACGAGAATAAATTTTTCGTCAGTCGTGAACGGTGAGAACGTTGTCGCGAATGCGCTTCTTAAGAAATACGTGTCGGCTCGATTTTTTCATCGATAAAAATGGGTCGTTTCGATCGTGAAAGAAAGAACTCGTTCCCGATCGACGAATATTGGTGATACGGCTTCTTCGTTTTGGCTAATCGTCGCCCGTGTTCTCGACGCGACGCGAACGGTGCGCGCGAACAATGAAATACGTATAAAGGTACAATCTGCATTCGACTGCATTCTCTGAGAAAAACAAGTGTTCCTTTGCATTTTCACATATGCATACATCTATGTATATATGTATATATATATATATATATATATGTACATATACATATATATAAAAAAAAAAATAGAATCAGGAAGATGGAATCCACAATATGAGCGTGAAACTGAAGTAATACGTTGTTGTGTTACTGATGGTTCTACAGAACAACTTTCTGGCAAATGTGTTATAGTTTATAGATTGAAATCAGACATTGATTTTGAAACAAAGCATCTTCATGAAGTAGGTTTTCAGTATGGTTGTGCAAAACTGTTTCTGTACATTATAATGTATTCTCAATCTGAATTCTTGAACAGGAAGCATATTATGCATATGCAGAAGTTGACCCAGTATCTCGAAGTGCACTTGCAGCCATATCAGATTTAATTTTAAGGCTAAATTTACCAGCAATAATTGCTAATAAAGTATGGGGTGAATTGTCAAAATGTGAAACTGGTGACAAAGTTGTGAACAATTTTATTTGTGATTTTAGAGACTTTTGTGAATTTCTAAGCAGTAAGAGAGTACAACTCATAATCATTTAAAGTCATATCTATATCTATACAATGAAACTACTATTTCTATATTTTGTTTAGTGACTAAAATAGATTTAGAAAATACAATAAAATTTTACACCGATTGGGAGGCCTATCATAAGTATATAGAATTGCCAGAAAATAATAAACAAAGTCTTACTAACCCAGAAGCTGTAGAAGCTATAGAAAATAATCTTAAATTATGGATGAAAAGTATGGAACGGGTAAAGTTTATGAGTGTAGCATTTTATTTTAATCCACTAAAAAATTATATGTATTTGGATATATAGGCCATTGTTCAGAGTCAACAATTACGTAGAGAAACAGAAACAATGGGTCCAAATGCAGAACTCAGTTACTGGAGAAGATTGTTAGCTCGTTTTTCATCAATTATTGAACACATTAAATCTCCATTTACCCAAAAATATATAGATTTTTTAAAAAAAATAAGATCGAAACATATAAAAGTATGTTTAATTACAAGATATCCTTTTTTATTTAAAGCTTAGAAATTAATTCAGATTTGATACACAGAAATGGAAATTGTTGGAAAAACACGTTCAAATGATCCAAATTCTCGCACAAGATAATGTAAAATATTTGTATGCACTAGAAAAATTTACTCAACCTTTGTACAGGCTTGATCCAACAAAAATGGGAGAATATTTACCCCCTCTCATGTATGTTATACGAATGATATACGCTACTTCTCGATTCTTTAATAGCAGCCGAATGATCACAGCAGTTTTTGTAAAAGTACCATCGTAGAAACATAATAAAAATGAAAATGTGTATCTCCATATATTCTATAAAATTCCAACGATTTGATTATCAATTTTCCAGATGACGAATCAAATGATTTTAGCGTGCAAAGCATACTTAACAGAGGATGGCAAAATAAATGTTTGGAACGATGCTAAATCAGTCATGATATCCAAGATAAAGGCAAATATTAATTTAAAAAAATTCTAAGTAAATCGATTTACTACAAAATCTTTTTATTATAGGATTGCATTAAACTGTGTGAAAAATACTATGAATATTACAATGAAATGTGCAAAGAGGTGAGAGAATCTGCCGATGAAAAACCTTTCGAAGTATCTGAAATGTATGTTTTCGGAAAATTTAATACCTTCAAAGCGAGAATAATAAAAGTCAGTGATAAAATATTTAAATCCTACTATATATTATATTAAAATCCTATAATATAATCCTATCATTTTGAGCAAAATCATAAAAAGTAAATTAAATATATTTCAGATCATGGATGTTTTGCAAACAACTTTAACGTATCTAATTCTTTATAATTCTGCAATAGAGGGAATAGACGTATTCGCAAACAAATTCTCGAGTTTCTTTCAGGAAATTTCGTCTAAAGATTATGATCCATTAAATCATAGAAAACCATATTTTGATTCTGATTACGATAACTACAAGAAAAACGTGGCAGAGACAGAGATAGAATTAAGGAACTTCTTCTATAAAAGCGTGTCGGAAACGCCAAACATAACGGAAGCTTTGAGAGTAGTGGCAAGGTATCATTTTATATAACATAGCGTATCAAAATTGAAAATTTTTGGTTGATCTTATCATTATGGGACAAATGGTATATCCATGTCAATAGTGCTGGCAATATCTTTAATATGATTTATGCTAATCATTAAGACAATAAAGAAAAAAAAAAAAATTTACAATTTTTAATAAAAATACGAAGAAAAATTTCACATATTGCATTATAATCTAAGTTAGTGTTAATCGTTATTACATCACAAATATACGATTTGTATAGATTCCAAAAATTGAAGTTTAAGCATCTGAGAATCGACAGAAAGTATTTAGAACTTACAGGGTTGTTTCAAAAAGAAATCGAGGATGTACGAGATAGATACAACGAAGACAGATCGGATCCTCCGATACCACGAAACGTTCCACCTATTGCTGGTCGTATTTTATGGATTCGACAGCTTTTCAGACGTATCGAAAGCCCGATGGAAATATATAAAGAATGTAGAAGAGTAATTAGCCACGATCACATGCAGAGATGCATTAAAATTTACAATGCCTTGATCAGTGTCTTTATACACTATGAAATGATATATCACAAATCATGGTATGATTCTTCGGAAATTGTAAGTATAATCGTCGAATACGATAAGATGAATAAAATTATGATTAAATTACTAAATGTTTCAATCGATAGGTTCGATTGGCATTGGCTTCGCCCTTGATAATAAGACATCCAGATACGAATAAGTATCATTTGAATTTCGATTCGTACATCATAGAGGTGATACGCGAATCAGAACACATGGCTAGGTTTGATTTGGAAGTGCCAGATTTTATACAGATAATAACATTTTGTAAAGATAAAATCTCCTCGTCGTATGAAACTGTGAAACAGTTGGTTGATGAAAATAATACATTAAGGTACACTGCCTCGAATGAGAGGTACTCTGCTGACTATTAGGTCATCATCTAATCGTTATATTTCCATTATAAATTTTTAATGAAGCTTTAAATGGCTTGATTTTATATAACATTTTCTCTTTGATTATACCGATAAAATATACTCTGTATAATAAATAGAAAATAAAAAGCAGTGAAAAACATTTAATCTGTACTAGATATAAGAATATTTATATATATAATAGGAAACGATCTTACATCCCAGATTTTTCTCCTACGTTTCAGACGAACAATACCAATATTGTTTTTGACTTTGATAAAAATTGTTCTCGTTAATCTCGAGATTGCCTTTCAACCTTGTCTATCGGTAATTACATGGACGTCCTTAAACATTGGCGAAGTATGTGACGAAATAAGGCACTCGCTTACATCGGTGCAGATTTTTGTTAAAGAGATAAAAGACATGAAAGAAGCAAGGGTTGACGAAGTTTTCGAATCCATATCAGAAGCTGTTTTACTACAACTCGATGACCATGCAAAGACTCCTACACAATTATTAGACGATAATATCGCCTATGGGCTTACAGTAGCGGCTGATTTGGAAATTAAATCATCAGCAGCAGAGAAAGCTGTTACGGCTATTATTAACAAGTTTATGGATTTTATAATCGACGAGACTGTTCAGGATGTTAAATATAATTGGATGGATCCGGATAAAATACAAAGGCATATCTCACAGACGAAATTGACAAAGGGAAAATATGAGCCAGGTGTCCATTTTTGATTAATTTTAATTACCTTATTACATAATTAATCCTTTAATACTTCTGTTGTATTCCGCTGCACATGTTGCAACAATTTAATTATCTTGCTGTTGGATTTTAATTGCAAGTAATTATTGTGTTTTTATTTGCGCATTTCGTCTAAAAGATATAAGAAGAAGAATAGGATAGCGAACATTGTGTTAAAATAAATATTAATTTAAGACGGAAAGTTTTCTGATAAAAAGATCTCATCTCATAAGAGATTAAATACAATCTACATAATGTTACAGTAAAATTTTAGTACTACAGGCATGTAATCTGTGTAGAACGTAAAAAACGTCATATTAAGGGGTTAAACATCTTGTATGATTCGCAAATATAATGATCCATATCTATCAACTAATCGTAGGTTTTGCCCCTATCGAGAGAACACGTAAAGTCCATATAAACAAGGTGCACAATGATTGCATGGAATTATTTGCTTATTTCCATAATAAGCTCGTAGAAGCCTTAGTAAAATGCACCAAGAACTCCCTCGAATTATTAAAGAGAAAAGTCACTAATATAAGGTTCATTCGATTGCATCTATAATTTGCTGATGAGATAACGTTACTAAAAAATGACCTGTGTTCTGTTTTTTATACCTACAGCCATTTGATGGAAGATAACGAGTCGAATCAGAAATCACCGATACTTTTAACAACATTTGTCTTGCAAATACCAAACATCGTGATAGTACCCCCAATAGAAGAGTTGCAGTATTATTTTGGAAAATTAGTAATTAGTTTATTGGAGAATCACAAACGAATTACAGCATGGGGACAGCGTTATGCTACTAGTCTAAAGTCTGGAAGCATCGTAACAAATTTCCAAGGTTTGTTTTTCACGGAAGAAACGAAAATAGCGAATTGAAAACATCATTAACGATGATTGTGATAGTATCATCATTTAACAAAGCTGCATATTTGCTGTTACTTTATTTTTTTAATTTAATACTTCTTTATTGCAACAAATTCTTCGATGTTTATAACCGTATATACATTAATGACTTATTCATATAGGAGACATTGTAGATTCTGGGAAGAATTATTATCAGATCATATCAGATCATAAAGAGATAGTTCGTAGCGTAATGAGCCTGCAAGGTGCAATTTTCGCCATGAAGCAAGACGTCGATGAAATTGCCAATGTACTATTATTTTTCTTTTCATCCAATTTTAAATATACAAGCAAATCTCGGATAACATCTGAGCTACATCGATATTAAATAACATGTTAAAAGTTCAAGAAACTCTCGGAAATTTCTGTATACGTGAAATTTGCACGTATCCTGAGTCTCGAATAACACATTTTAATATCGTGAAAGCGATTGATCAAGTTATTCGAGAGATGTCTGTATGTGTATACATACAGCTGCAAAGGATGACACATGTGACTCAATTTGAGTTATTTAAATCACTTTTCGAGTAGATCTACTTGCAGTATTCCTACATATGGTCCGAAAACAGGGACAATATCGTTCAAAATTTCGTCGATTCCGAGCCCATCACTCAGGTGATCAAAGAAAAGTTTGTGGAGTATGACAATTTAGTCGCTGAAATTCAAAATCTGCCAAAGAAACACGTAGTTGGGCCTATAGAAATTAGCATGGGTAATAATCTAATATATTTTTCGTCATTTTTCTTGTTTAGCGACGAATAGATAGCGGATCTTTATGTGTTTATGGGAAATTCGAATTTTTAGAAAAACTGAAATTAGCATTCCTAGTGGAAGCACGCGCATGGAAGACGTCATTGGGACAGAAGTTATCTGCGACTTATAAAGAGAAATTAAAAAGGATCACCGAATATATAAATGAAAAGAATAAGGTACTGGTCAGAGAAATAAAGGACCTGGAAGACGTGAGGATTGCAATGAAATGTTTGAGTGAGATACGAGACGATTTCATATCGTTGGATATAGAATTGATCTTGATCGAGGAAACGTATACGTTAATGGGGAGGTTCAACATCTCTATTTCGAAGGAGGAACAGGATATTGTGGACAGTTTACGGTACAATTTTACAAACATGTTGAACACGGTAATAATTTATGAAAAATTATTATTCATCGCATATCGTTCATGTTATTACGCGATAATATTTTGAATAATGAATTGTTCGATATTATAAGGCGAAACAGGTACAAACAAAGATATGCGAAATGCAAGAGCCATTGAAAAAGGAACTGACGGATGGTGTTGCGATATTTAAGCAACAAGTAATTCATTTTGATCTCGATTTTGAGCTGAATGGTCCTATGGTTGAGGGAATACCGGCTAAAGAAGCTAGTGATCGGTATTATTTATGAATAATAGATTATTGTAATTAGAACACAATTATATCAAAGATCGGTAGTTCTAGCGCTAAATAAATAGAAACGTAAATATTATTCCCGGTTCATAACTGCTTTATTATTCTTATTTGATTTTTCTAGGCTCATATTCTTTCAAGCTCTTCTTGAAGAGTTATGGGAGAAGTACGAAACTTACAGTAGCGGGGAAAGTTTATTCGGCATTGAAATAACAGACTACCCTGCTCTTCATCAAAGGAAGAGGGAAATTAATTTACTGCAGAAGTTATACTCCTTGTATTTGCAAGTGATACGAACGATCGACGGTTACTACGAGATACCTTGGTCAGACATCGATATCGAATCTATAATGACTGAATTAGCCGATTTTCAGAACAGGTCGCTACAAGTTCTACTATTTCTTGATATTTTGTTCATTGTTATGTAAGCATAGCACGTAACTTGACTTTACAATTTTATTTTAGATGTCGGCGATTACCAAAGGCTATGAGAGACTGGCCAGCTTATATCGAGCTGAAGAAGAAGATCGATGACTTCAACGAGACTTGCCCATTGTTAGAGATGATGGCTAATAAAGCGATGCAAGAAAGACACTGGGAAAGAATGTCGAAGTTGTGCAAATACCACTTTGACGTCGAGTCGGAGACTTTTACTTTGGCTAGCGTGATGCAGGCACCTTTGTTGAAGTACAAAGATGAAGTTGAGGTATGATTTCAATCGAAACACGTAATATCTATCTCTCCTAATTAATTACTATTTATTATGTATTACATGTATATTACAGAATTATTTACGTAATTAGATCATTTCATAAATAGAAGATTTCTGAGAGCTATGTTTAAAGCAATACAATTTTTTATGATGAGAATTCTATTATATTATATGAAATATTTAATAGAAAGATGATAGAATGATTTAATAAGATGATGGTAATAATCATAACGATAATTAATAGAATTTTTAACTTTTCGTAGGATATATGCATAAGTGCGGTGAAGGAGCAAGATATAGAGAGTAAACTGAATCAAATTATAGCAGAATGGGCTACCGTAGATTTACAGTTCTCCACGTTTAAGCAAAGAGGAGAATTACTTTTAAAAGGCACAGAAACGATCGAGATAATATCTCAACTGGAAGACAGTTTAATGATCATCAGTTCACTCCTGGCAAATCGGTATTTAATCGATTGTTTAAATTAGACGAAAAAATATTTAATCTCGAGTCAATAATATTACTACAATCTATATGATATAATTTAGATATAATGCGTATTTCAAAAAGGACATACAATTGTGGCAAAATAAGCTCAGCAACACCTCCGAAATTTTAGCAAAATGGTTGACTGTACAGAATTTATGGGCTTATTTAGAAGCGGTGTTCATTGGCGGTGATATATCGAAACAACTTCCAGCAGAGGCGAAACGTTTCAATGTAAGTAATCAATTCATCTTTAAAAGCTATTATCGAAGAAAATCACGTCCATGCTATTATGTTTGAAATTTCACTCTAATACATTTTAGACATCGATCCTCTCTATTTTAGACATTAATAAAGTCAAGTCTGGACGATGGTATTAAAACAAAATTCACATTGGTTGATACTTCTTAAGGGTTAAATTCCAAAAATCAGAAAATCGTAAATTACATTTTAAATATTCTAGAATATCGATAAAGCTTGGGTGAAGATAATGTATCGAGCACGTGAAAACGTGAACGCAGTGGAAACATGCACAGGAGACGAAACAATGGGACAATTCTTGCCACATTTATTGGAACAGCTGGAATCGTGTCAGAAGTCTCTCAGCGGGTAACAAATCTGATTCGAACACCTCTATTATTAACCCAGCTTCGTTTCTAAAATCTTTTATCTTTCAATTACCATTCTCAGCTTCGATTGAAAAATCGATCTTTCCCGCATAATCTTTTTAGCATAAAATTCAGACGCCTGCACATTTTTTCCAAATTCAAGAAATTTTCTAACAATATAACAATACGATCTGGTTAAACATGGTCTAAAGAATGCAGCAGGGTTAACATGACTTAAATTAATTAAAATAAAATAATATATGATACTTATACAGATACTTGGAAACAAAACGAAGCGTATTTCCAAGATTTTGCTTCATATCAGATCCCACCTTGTTGGAAATACTTGGTCAAGCAGCAGATTGCCATACCATACAGAAATATCTCGATGGTTTCTTCGACAACACAGCAAGAGTAACGAAACTGTCAGACTATTTTCTCTTCTTCCTACAATTAGATTCATAGATACAATTTAGATTTCCACAATTACAGTTAGAGTTTCACGAAAAAGAGTATGAGAGGATTGTAGCTATGTATTCGCGCGAAGGCGAGAAGGTACTAATGGAGAAGGATGTTATATGTTCAGGGGGTGTAGAGAACTGGTTGAACACTTTGTTAGCGGTTCATCAATTCTCAGTTGGCAGTGTAATCTCCCAAGGGCTGCAAGCTCTCACCTACGAAGAGTTTGACGTTATACAATTGATAGACAATTCGATTTTACAAGTAAAATTTCGATTATTTGGATAATTTTCCTGTTTTTCTCGATTGTAAATTATACTACATCTTAACAGGTAGGCCTATTAGTCTTGCAAGTTTTATGGACTCGCAACTCTGAAATAGCTCTCAATACAGTAAGACGAGACAGAACCATAATGAAGCGAACGAATCAATGGTTCCTCGAATTATTAAACAGTCTCATTGAAGTGACTGTTAAGGATTTGTCGAAATACGCGAGAGCAAAATACGAGGCTTTGATTACTATTCATGTGCATCAGAGGTGTGTCTATCGTCGTGTCCCATATTACGAGAAAATTAAAACTATGATTGGAATTTTCGAAGAAAATTAAGAATTTATTTTATAGTATTTTACGCCTTGTTTTTCTTTTCTATTATATTCTTTTGTATCGAAAATATTGAACATTAAAATATCATGAATAATATAACCCACTATTCCTGTACTGGAGAAATGAGCCGATAAATATCTTCACAAATTTTCCAGAGACATATTCGACGAAATGTGTCAGATGAGAGTTCGCAATGTGCACGACTTCGAGTGGTTGAAGCAGTGTAGATATTATTACGATACCGAAACAGAAGATGTTCCTATAAAAATCACAGACATAGATTTTGTTTATCAGAATGAGTTTCTAGGTTGCACTGATCGACTCGCCATTACGCCTCTTACCGACAGATGCTACATAACGTTAGCTCAAGCTGTAGGTAAGACTATTATTAAAGTGCGGGTGAAGCAAGTCTCTTTAATTAATAACTATTTTCCTTTGTCGCAATTATACAAATATGAGTTTTTAATAAGGGATATCGTCATTCTTAAATTATAGAAGAATAATTCTTCTCTAAGTATGTCGAGCCTGTTCTAATTTTCAATTATTATCAATCGTTTTTTAAACTTGGTACTCCAGGTATGAATTTTGGAGGTGCACCAGCAGGACCAGCTGGGACTGGCAAAACAGAAACCACAAAGGATATGGGGAAAGCCCTTGGAAAGTACGTGGTGGTATTTAATTGCTCGGACCAAATGGATTTCCGCGGTTTGGGCAGAATATTTAAAGGATTAGCCATGGCCGGAGCGTGGGGCTGCTTCGACGAGTTTAATCGTATCGATTTGCCGGTTCTATCCGTCGCTGCTCAGCAAATAGCGATCGTACTCACAACAAGAAGGGAAAGAAAAACAAGTTTCCTTTTTAGGTATTCTGTAATATCAATCAGATTATAGAGTTTCAAGTACAGTTTCTGTTTTAAGTAATTTTATAATTTAAATTACTAAGGAAATATATGTATCACACAGTGACGGTGAAGTATACAAATTAAACTACGAGTTTGGGATCTTCATTACTATGAATCCTGGCTACGCTGGTCGCCAAGAGTTGCCAGAAAATTTAAAGATACAATTTAGAAGCGTTGCTATGATGGTTCCCGATAGACAAGTATTATCACGTAAAAATGATACAGCTATAATATAAATGTTCGATATAAATTATTGCATTGATGATTATTCGTTCGTTTAGATTATTATGCGTGTAAAATTGGCAGCCTGTGGCTTTAAGGAGAACCTTTTACTAGCACGAAAATTTTTTACTTTGTACAAACTATGCGAAGAACAATTAAGCAAACAAGTGCATTATGATTTCGGTCTGAGAAACATTTTATCCTGTTTGCGAACTCTTGGTGCGCAGAAACGAGCGAATCCCACCGATTCTGAAGAGACTACCTTAATGAGAGTTTTAAGGTAAAACAAATCCATCAGTTACCGATACTGGAAAATGTTCCAATGGAAATCAAACCTCTGGCCTTTATCATACAATAACAAAGTTCTATCTTCACTGTGATATTGCAGAGACATGAATCTATCAAAGTTGGTAGACGAAGACGAACCCTTGTTTATGTCTCTCATCGAAGATATGTTCCCAGGAATCAAACTCAGAGTTCAAACATACAAGGACCTGCAGAAAGCAATTGCAAATGCAACTGCCGCTCTTGGCATAATGAATCATGCAGAGTGGAATTTGAAAACAATTCAAGTAAACTTCGCAATTGAACATCGAGCTATTCGAGATAATAATACTCCTTATATCTCTAGTTATATGAAACGTCTTTGGTTCGTCATGGTTTGATGGTGCTCGGACCAACAGGATCCGGGAAAACCATGTGCATGTGGGCTCTTATGAAAGCTTTAACAGAAATGGGCATGCCCCATAAAGAAGTCAGAATGAATCCCAAAGTTAGCGTCTTCCTTTACACCGACCTTTAATTACTAATTGATCAATCAATTTTTTCGTTAATGTCTAAATAAGATTCTGAATAAGCTACCCGTGCAACAGCGGATTATCATTGCACGTATTTTTGATAAATTCTACCACTATTCTAATCGATGAATTACATAATATACATAATATATTAAGAAGTTGAAAAAAATCTTATAAAATAAAATAGTCGAGAATATTCTATGAACAATGCATTGGTGTGTTTAGTAAGTAATTTGCAGCAAGTGAACTAAATTTGGTAACGAAACAATTTCCTTAGGCCATAACCGCGTCTCAGATGTTTGGTAGACTGGATGTAGCGACAAATGATTGGACAGATGGAATTTTCTCTACTATATGGAGAAGATCGACACAGACGAAGAAAACAGAAAATTTATGGATGGTCTTGGATGGCCCTGTGGATGCTGTATGGATTGAGAACTTAAATTCGGTGCTGGATGATAATAAGACATTGACTTTAGCGAATGGCGATCGTATAATTATGGCGTCGAACACTAAATTGGTCTTTGAGCCAGATAATGTCGATAATGCATCGCCAGCCACGATATCCCGCATGGGAATGGTGTTCATAAGCGCTTCTGTTCTAAAATGGACCCCCATTCTACAAGTAATTTCAAAACTACATATTTCTTACTATTTCTTGTATCTAAGCTTTCAACAGCTTTGTTGTTGATACATACTTTCGACTGCGTTTTAAGATGTAACAGTATTCAATATCTTTTTGTTAATACTCAGGGGTGGTTCAAGACACAACCGCCTGCACAAGTAGAAGTGTTGAATAATTTCTTTAATAAAATTTACAACGATGCTCATACCTTCGTTCAAACGAAGCTTCCGACAACAATGAATCTCCTGGAAGCTCTTTATATAAGGCAATGTATCGATCTATTGGATGGTTTGCTTAGTACAAATAAAGATACGGCTAGTACGTATTTTTTATCCATATACTATTATATTGCTCATATCAGAGTAAGAACAATATTTGAATTTAATCAACAGTTAAAAAGTAATAACCAATTAATAATTAAAACTGACACTTTTTTATGGGGTCGGTAGGTTGTAAATTCAAATTAAATATCTATTAAAAACATAGCAATAATATATTTAACTATTTACTATGTATGTATTATGTATATTACTATCTTTATTTTTTTTAATTTTATTGCTTGCATTACATTGAATCTTTTTCTATCAGAACCATCTTCGACTAATTTGTAATTCATAAATTAAGAAATTTGAAGATAAAGTTAATAAGATAGGTTTGTCAACTAACAAACTGGTTTTGTAAAATTCGACAATTACATGTAATTGAAAAATCTATCGGACTGAAAACTTTTACACACCTTTGCAAGTGTAGTTTGTTACGTGAAGGGATTTAATTGAAATGTACGTGATTCAGGAACACTACCAGAGTATCACATCGAAAAGATATTCCTATTCTCGCTAATGTGGAGTCTGGGAGCGGTATTGGAATTAGACGAACGTAACGCATTGCAGGAGTTCCTACTTAATCATCAATCGAAATGTAATTGGCCAAAATGCAAGGTAGTACTATGCACATGGGATTAATTGATATGGAAACAAGCATAATTATACCGTGAAATAATGGTTATTGTAGGAAGATGAAACTATCTTTGAATATCTGGTGTCAGACGATGGCCAGTGGATTCATTGGTCCGAAAAGGTCCCAGAATTTATCTATCCTTCGGACGAAGTTTTAAAATATTACACTATTTTAGTCCCTAACATAGATAATGCAAGAACCTTATTTTTGATCGATATCATTGCAAAACAAGGAAAAGCAGTGCTGCTAATAGGTATCAATCACATCACTGTCGCAAGCTTGCTTTTTAAGAGATTAGTAATTTATTAATCATTAACTATTAAACGACTCTACTAATCATAGGAGAGCAAGGAACGGCGAAAACAGTCATGATCAAAAGCTTTATGTCCCATTACGATCCAGAAGAACACCTATTCAAATCTTTTAGTTTTTCTTCTGCATCAACCCCTAATATGGTTCAGGTAATTAACTCGAAATTCGGAAAATTAGTATAGACGATAAGTTACGAAGTAACGGAATACGATTCGTAGCGAGTGTTTGAGAGCTACGTCGAGAAAAGGGTGGGTACCACTTACGGACCGCCAGGTGGTCGGAAAATGACCATTTTCATCGACGATATAAATATGCCTGAGATAAATGAATGGGGTGATCAAATTACAAACGAGATAGTTCGTCAACTGATGGAGTATAAAGGATTTTATTCCCTGGATAAGCCAGGCGATTTCTGCATTATACAGGATATTCAGTTGTTAGCAGCTATGATCCACCCTGGCGGCGGTAGAAACGATATTCCACCACGGCTCAAGAGACAATTCAATATTTTTAACTGTACATTACCATCCAACAAATCTATGGACACGATTTTTAGTAAGAGCATATAATTAGCGAAATAATATATAAACAGATGTTCTAATTAAGCATTAAAACAGCTATTAATGAATTTCTACGTTCCATGCAAGTCGTTATTTTCTTTTCTTGTAATAACTCGGTAATATTTAATTATAATATGCAATATAAATGTAATAACGATAATGGCAAGGTTACATCGCGTAGATTACATCGACAAATTTAAATTACAAGACAGTTTATTTTTGATGGAAATGATACGACGCATACAAAGACAAGAGATTTATAAATAATTTCTTTATTTGTAATTTTTGTTTCAGTGCATCGTATCATTCCTATTAAAAATAAACGATACCACGTTTATAATTTACAAATACGTAGATTTACTAAACTGGGATTAATTAATTTCTCTTTATTAATTATTGATTCTGTAATTATCGAAGCTTTGGTTAGGAAATTACCAGGTTAATAAATGTTTTGAAAAAATGTTTAGGAAGTATCGGACAAGGATATTTCTGTAGTACTAGATTCGACGAGAATATTGTAAGCTTTCTGCCAAAATTAATACCTTTGACGAGAGTTCTATGGCAGCAGACTAAAAGTAAAATGTTACCAACGCCAGCGAAGTTCCACTATATTTTTAATTTAAGAGACTTGTCACGAATATGGGAAGGCATTCTCAGAATAGAAAGAGCTGAATGTGATTCTAGAAGCAGACTATTAAAGCTTTGGGAACACGAATGTACTCGAGTGATTGCAGATCGGTTGGTTATCATACGAGTAAACCGAAAAGTTTTTTCAATAAACTACAGACATAATTATATTCTTTATTGCTATTAGATTTACGAATAACGAGGACACCCAGTGGTTCAAAAGTACATTAAGAAAAACTGCGGAGAAAATGTTGGGTTCTGATTTTAATTTCTATATACCAGTCGAAACATATTTCGTGAACTTTCTACGCGAACCGCCGGAACCTACTGGAGATGAACCGGAAGACTTCGTCTTCGAGGCGCCAAAGATTTACGAAGAGATTCCAAGGTTCAATTTTACTTAAAAAACTTAATTCACCAGTTCAGCTTACTCCAATGACACTAATCAAGGATTCGAATGTTAACAAAATGAACCTCTTTATAGTTATGAGGATGTGATTGCGAAAGTTCGACAAAACATGGATCAATTCAACGAATACATTCGGGGGATGCACCTGGATCTAGTATTCTTTCACGATGCTTTGGTGCATCTGATTCGAATATCGAGAATCCTAGGTGTTCCTCGAAGTAACGCGATGCTAGTAGGTGTTGGAGGATCAGGCAAACAGAGCCTGACTCGGCTGGCCTCTTTTATTGCTGGTTTTAGTTTCTATCAAATTACGTTAACCAGGTATGTAATCGCAGCAAAAGAATTTCTATATGATTTTCAGACTAGGGTCCTCTTGTACAACTGAATTAATCAAACAAATTTACAGTCTATAAGTATAAGTATAATTTACAGACTACTAATTTGATTGCTAATCTTATTAATTGGTAAATTATTGTACGAGAGAAATCAGATATTCTGATACACCAGCAAGTATATTCATACTGCTCATGACTACACCATGATGAATCGTGGTATTTTTATTATCTTATCCTTGTCTATTATTGTTTCTGTCTAGGAGTTATAGTGTTACAAGCTTATTGGAGGATTTACGAAAAGTGTATAGTGCAGCTGGTGTAGGAAGCAAAGGACAAACATTCATATTTACCGATAATGACATAAAGGAGGAAGCTTTTCTGGAATATATTAATAATATCTTGAGCGTTGGTGAAGTTGCAAATCTATTTCCAGCAGATGAACTTGATGAGATTTTGACGACGGTGACGCCTATGATGAAGAAGGATGATCCAAGGCGTCCACCCACTCCGGATAATCTTTACGATTATTTCCTGTCACGTGCGAGAGATCAGTTACATGTGATCTTGTGTTTTTCACCAGTGAGTGATTTAATCTATAAATTCATGTAAAATATAATGAAACCGTAAAACTTATTAACATTCTAACAATATAACAAAATAAGAAAGAATTCAGAATGAACGAGTTAAAAGATCATTGTTTCGTTACTGTCAGGATTTCCTGTCTTTTCTGGTATCAGATACAAAGCTTTCAACTTCTTAGAAGAAATAGATATTAATAATTGTATTAGGTACGATGACGATTAAAATGTGAAATTTATTTTACTATTTTTGGACTATATTATTAAAGGGTTAATTAAAGAAAGAATACCATTTGTGTGTTTGATAAAAAGTGTATTCGTATTTGAATTGCAGGTTGGTGAGAAGTTCAGATCACGAGCACTGAAATTCCCTGGTCTTATATCCGGTTGCACCATGAACTGGTTCTGGAGATGGCCAAAAGATGCTTTGTACGAAGTCAGTGATCATTTCTTAAAAAAATATAAAGTAATGTGTAGTGCAGAGATAAAACAACAGTTGATGGAAGTTATGGGAGATATACATCATGATGTGAATGACGTTTGCACACAATATTTCGATAGGTAATGTTATGTAAATTAATCTTAATTCATTTTCATATAGATATACATAATCCTTTTTCTGAATAGATTCCGAAGAGAAGTATACGTAACACCAAAATCATTTTTAACATTCCTAAGCGGATATAAAGTACTTTACAAACAACGTCTGGATAATATTAATATCCTCTCGTATCGTATGAGCAGTGGTTTAAGTAAGTTAATCGATGCTGCAGGCCAAGTCGATGAATTGCGTAAAGTTTTGGAACAAAATCAACAAGAAATCGCTGAGAAGAATGTGCAAGTCGAAGCTGTTCGTATATTTTTATATTAATTATAAAACTTTAATAAAATTTAATAATAAAATTATTATTTTGTAGATTTTAGTTACTGTGAATGAAAAGAAGAGCGAAGCGGAAGCAGTGAAAGCACAAGTGCAGGTTTCTAAGGACGAAGCAGAAACTATCTTGAAAGTGATCGCGAAAGAAAAAGCGGCAGCAGAACAGAAATTGAAAGCTGCGGAGCCTGCTTTATTGGAAGCAGAGGCTGCCTTGCAAGTTGGTTCCTTTTATATAAATTTAAATTAATTAGATACTTTAGGTTTTAAATGACAATTTTGTGATATATTTCAGACTATAAAAGCTGCTGACATTGCCACAGTAAGAAAACTAGGAAAACCACCATATTTAATTACTCTTATTATGGATTGCGTGTTAATACTGTTTGGAAGAAGATTGGAACCAGTTAAACCTGATTACGAACGACAATTTTTAACTCCTTCGTGGTCTGAAGCTTTAAAAGTATTTCCATCGTTATTCCATTATTTCGTTATTTAATACATATAAATTCTTTATTACTTTACGTATTACAGGTGATGGCTGATACTAGATTTTTATACAATTTGCAAAATTTCCCAAAGGATAATATCAATGCCGAAACCGTCGACTTAATGCGACCATACTTAAATTATCATTTGTATACTTATGAAGCTGCGAAGCAAGCTTGCGGAAACGTTGCTGGTCTCATTCAGTGGACCATCTCAATGGTTACATTCTACGGAATAAATAAAGATGTTCTTCCACTAAAAGTACTTACTTCTTACTCACTTCTAATTCAAATCATTAAGACGAAAGAAACAAAATCTCTATAAAGAATTTTTAATTCACAGGCGAATTTGGCTGTGCAAGAAAGTAAATACGAGAAAGCGAATCGAAACTTAATGGAAGCTGAAAGTGTCTTAAGAGAGAAAGACGAAGATTTGAAAGTGGTACAACAAGAGTTCGATGCTGTGATGGAAGAACGTCAAGTAATTTATATTTAAAATATATATACTCCAAGAACTTTTATGATTCCTTTTGATCTTCCCTTTTAGCACGTATATTTTTCTTATTTTTCCCCCTCTTATCTGTTTTTTCCTTCCTTTCTCGTAATTTGTGTGTTTCTTAAATAAAATTTATCTCTTTAGAAAATAGTCGATTTAGCAGAAATATGTCAAGCGAAGACAGACACAGCCACAGCAATGATCGAGGGACTTTCTGGCGAAAGAATAAGATGGACGGAGCAAATTGCTATCTTTAAATCGGAAATAGATCGTCTAGTCGGCGATGTATTGATTCTAATAGGTTTCTTATCATATTGCGGGCCCTTCAATCAAGAATTCAGAACTCTATTGCAGAGACAATGGTTTGATTTTATCCAAGCCCGAAAGATTCCGATTTCCCTCGTAATAAATATTACGGCTACTTTGACTGATACTGCTACTGTAAGTGAAAAATTGACTTAACATGTGTTAATTATAGAATGTCGTTAGAGTATGGCATCGATATTTTAAAGATTGGAGAGTGGAGTTTGCAAGGTCTTCCAACGGACGATTTGTCCATTCAGAATGGAATTATAGTAACGCAAGCAACCAGATATCCCCTCTTAATCGATCCTCAGCTACAAGGTAAAGCATGGATCATGAAGAAAGAAGAAGAATTTCAATTGCAGGTGAAACTTTCTTTTTCTATGTTAACCCTTTCACATTTGATTAATTAATTATTAGATTGTTCGAAAAATTCAATTTCGATGAACGTATGTATTTGATTTCGCTAAAATTCATCCTAATTTGTGTGTTTCAAAAATGTTTCTATTATCAGTAACTGATAAAGTGAATCTTTTTTTCTAAAATACATGAATATCCTAATCTTGAAATGATTTGTATAATTTACTTATTGTAGAATGTTAACGCATTTTGATGTTTGATTTTAGGCAACGTTACTCACACATAAATATTTTAGAAATTATTTGGAAGATTGTGTTTCTCTGGGTCGTCCATTGTTAATCGTCGACGTAGGAGAAGAATTGGATCCTGTTTTGGACAATTTGCTGGAAAAGAACTTTATAAAGATAGGAACTTCTTTGAAGGTAAAGCACTTGCATTCAAATTGTTTTAGAAATGGTTTAGACATAAATATATATCGATAATTTTTATAGGTAAAGTTAGGCGATAAAGAAGTGGATATTCATAAGGATTTTAGACTTTACATTACTACGAAGTTACCCAATCCATCGTATACGCCAGAAATATTTGCACGTACTGCTATAATCGATTTTACTGTCACTATAAAAGGTAATTTTCAAATATAAATAATTAGATATAATGTAATATAATGTACATATATTTATCAATTTTCTAAATAAATTTGCATATAAATTCGCAGGATTGGAAGATCAGTTATTAGGAAGAGTAATCCTAACAGAGAGAAAGGAACTTGAAAACGAAAAAACACAGTTGATAGCAAATGTAACTGCGAATAATAGAAAGATCAAAGAATTAGAAGCTAATCTTCTACAAAAATTGACGACCGTAGAAGTATGTATCTTATTTTACTTTACTTGTAAATGTTAATAAGTGTATCATATTTTGTTCGTCTTCAGGGACCTTTGATAGAAGACGTAGAACTAATGTCTGTACTAAATATCACGAAACAAACAGCTGCCGAGATAAACGAGCAGTTAAGCATCGCAAAGGATACAGAATTAAGAATCGATTTAGCTCGAGAAGAATTTCGACCAGTAGCAACACGTGGCAGTGTTTTGTACTTTTTAATTTGCGATATGTCTTTGGTTAATTGCATGTATCAAACGTCGCTCGTTCAATTCTTAGAACGTTTCGACCTTTCTATGGAAAGGTATACGTATATAGTATAATTTAATTTAATTCAAAGAATATATATATTTTTTCAAATATACTTTAATTTGTGAGGAATTATTAAAGTTGAATACAAAATTATTCGATCGATTTAGATCTGAGAAGAGTCCAGTTAATCAACGTAGAATCAATTTCATTATTGAATACCTCACATATGAAATCTTCAGGTACAAAGCAAGAGGTCTTTACGAAATTCATAAATACATGTTCATCTTATTGATGACGTTAAAGATTGATTTACAACGTGATGTTATTTCTCACGATGAGTTCCAGTATTTTATCAAAGGTGGTGCAGCCTTGGACTTAAACACTGTTGCACCAAAACCTTGCAAATGGATTACAGATGTTACCTGGTTAAATTTGATTGCACTTTCTGCCTTAAGACAATTTCAATACATTCCTTCTCAAGTACCAGCTTCTGAAAAGGTTTGGAAGCAATGGTTTGATAAACCTACTCCGGAGGAAGAAGTGATACCTGATGGTTATAACAGTTTAGATACTTTTCGACGTTTATTGTTAATTAGGTTGTCCTAATGATCATTCAATTTAGTTTCATGTATACAGATTAAAAAGTATCGTACGTAATGTATTTAATAAATTTTTAGGGCATGGTGTATTGATAGAACACTATCACAATCAAGAAAATACATATCAACTTCATTAGGAGAAAGATATGCAGAGCCTGTAATTACTCTTTTGGATGTAATGCACAGTGAATCAAGACCAAATACTCCCATGATTTGCTTCTTGAGTATGGGTTCTGATCCTACACCCAGTATAGAACACCTTGCTAAAAAATTGGAGATTATGTGTAAAAGTATCTCAATGGGACAAGGACAAGAAGTTCATGCAAGAAAATTGATTCAAAGTGCAAGCACTGAAGTTAGTTTTTATGAAAAATTTAAGAGAGATTAAGTGAAAATACAGGTATTAATGTGTGATGCATTAATATAGTAATTTATAGGGTTACTGGGCATTGTGTCAAAATTGTCACTTAGGTTTGGACTATATGCAAGAATTAGTTAACTTCATTTTGGAAATGGAGGAACCACACCCAAATTTTCGTATATGGATTACTACAGAACCACACAAGGACTTTCCAATATCTCTTTTGCAAATGTCTATAAAATACACTTATGAGCCTCCACAAGGTAAAGGAAGAATAATTCTCTAATTTCTTGTTTCTACATTTTCCTTCATCCTTCATGTTAGGTGTGAGAGCAGGTTTGCTTGCCACATATAGTGGAATGAGTCAAGAAATGTTAGATCAATGTGATGCTCCACAATATATACCAATTATATACACAGTATCGTTTTTACATACTATTGTGCAAGAGAGAAGAAAATTTGGACCTCTTGGTTGGAACATACCATATGAATTTAATCTATCAGATTGGCTGGCATCCTGCATGTTCATTAACAATCATTTGAGTGATTTTGATGTAAAACAAGGAATAAGTTGGCACACGATAAGGTAATACAAGAGAAAAATTTCTTTTAAAAATAATTTTAAATGAAAAAACAATTTTAGATACATGATAGGAGAGGTGCAGTATGGAGGTCGTGTTACGGATGATTATGACAAAAGGTTGTTGAACACATTTGCAAAATTATGGTTTTTAGATGCAATTTTTTCAGAGGACTTTGTATTCTACAAAGGATACCCTGTTTTAGTTTACAAACAAGTTACAGACTACCTGAAAGTAATTGATGAAATGAGTTCCATAGATCCACCACAAGTTTATGGTTTGCATCTTAATGCAAACATTACGTAAGAACATTTTCTCACAATATTCCAGCTGTAACTGTATTGAAAGGAATTTATGAGGAATTTATAATGCTGCAGATATCAAGGTAATACTACACAAGCTGTTTTAGATACTATAATATCTGTACAACCAAAGGAAGCAGGTGTAGGTGGTGGTGAATCTAGAGAAGTAATTGTATCTAGACAAGCAAAGGAAATGTTAAAGAAATTGCCACCAAGTTATGATCCATTTGAAGTAAAACAGAGGTATACCTCAATAATATTTCTAAATGATTGTTTCCATCAACTAATTCAGAGATATTACTTTATAGATTGCGAATATTGGGTGCCACTGCACCAATGACTATTTTTCTGAAACAAGAAATTGATAGAATACAAGTAGTAATTACATTAGTGGACGTTATTTTAAAAGATCTTTTACTTGCTATAGAAGGTGTTATTATAATGAGCGAGGTAATTTTTTTTATTAATTCCACACTAAACATTATAAATTCATCTCATGCAAATAATGTTTAGGAATTGAGAGATGCTCTTGATAATATATATGATGCTAGAGTACCAAAAGCATGGAAAGCAAAATCATGGGAATCTACTTCTCTTGGTTTTTGGTATACTGAATTACTGGACAGAAATAAACAATTTTCTACTTGGTTGCACACTGACAGACCTGCCAAATTCTGGATGACTGGATTTTTCAATCCTCAAGGTACATAATAATTTACAAATGAAATTTAATTGCAAATAATTAAACTTTAATTACATAGGATTTCTAACTGCAATGAGGCAAGAAGTAACAAGAGCTCACAAAGGATGGGCATTGGATAATGTAACTTTACATAATGAAGTTTTACGGTATACAGCAGAAGAAATTAAAGTTGCACCTCAAGTATGTTAATCATCTTGTGAAATCATATATACATTAATGAATAACAACTGTTTTATGTACTAGGAGGGAGTTTATATATATGGACTATTTCTTGAAGGGGCTGGTTGGGATAGAAGGAATAATAGACTGTGTGAATCAGCAAATAAAGTTCTATATGTATTAATGCCTGTCATTCACATCTTTGCTTTATATAATATTCCTGATAAAGATCCAAAATTATATCAGGTAGATATATTTGTACTAAAATCTTTAAATTTATTAATTATCTTGTAATATTCACAGTGTCCAGTGTATAAAAAACCACAAAGAACCTACGTGCTATTGGTTACACCACTTTGGTTGCAAACAAGCAGACCACCAGAATTCTGGATCTTGCGCGGGGTAGCTCTATTATGTGATATAAAATAAAAGTATTTGTATCTCTTTTCTTAAATTAACATGCTTCAAGAGAATATATAATATGATGCAAATGATTCTATGAGATTTATGTGATATTTGTTATTGGACAATACTTCTTATAATTATTTGATTTTAAAAACTACCAGAAACTATAAATAAGGAATCTGACGGGAAAATATAAATTCTATATACATTTCAGACTGATTTCAGATTTTAGCAGTACAATCATGATAGTTGTGTCTCATTACAGTGGAAATAAAATTTCAAAATGTTTTATATAACCCATACAGTACATACATAAAAATTTTCTACAGTAAATGCACAAATATTTTGTTAAGTTATTGTAGGTATGATTAATACTTACCTTTTACATTTGATCGAAGTCGTCTCATAATTATCATTGTTAAAAGAATTACCGCTAGGAATTTATCCATGTCGAGTCTTGAAAACTCGTGGTGGCACCTCGTGTTCTAAATTTTCTGAAATGTGCGCGAGCGCGCGTGTAAATTGTGGATTTTCATTGATTTATTCGAGAAACTTCCGTGAACAGTGTAACGAATAAAAATGTTGGAAACTTTCGAATCGTTGAAAATTTTCAAACTCAAAATGGCTAGTGAATTACCGTCACTTTAAATCGTAATGAAGGCACTCCTTGAGTTCGCTGGTTTTTGACATTTTTTTTCGATATTACATTAAACAATAAATTAACGATATAATGAGGTACAATAAAATATGAAGAAAATTAATTGAGACAACAAAGCATAAAAGTAAAACAGTTATCAGTACTCGCGGCAGATGTTTACGACATTTCTCGCGCGGCAAGAACTAATATTACAATTGAAAGTTTGTTATTTGTTTCCACTAATACGTTTTACTTATTGTATTTTTAATATCGTGATTTTAATCTGTATTGTCAACAAGAAATAGTTTGAAACTAAATTTATTTGCAATCTGCATATGAATTTAAATTTTATTATTTTATCGTATTTGTAATTGGCGCCAATTATTGCTTTAGGAAACGATAACCAATTACATATTAATATATATTATCAATCAAATATAGATGGGTATATAAAATATGATTTATTTCTATAGTAAACGTTTAACTATTTTTCATAAATATAAAATTAGTAAATGCATTAAAATTTTCTAATATTTCCCATTTATTTTGCATTTATTTAGTTTTATATTATTACAGATTCAAAATTATGTTGAACTGCGCATCTCTCACCTTTCGACCAATCACGTAGCACCTTTCATATTTGAAAATCTTGAAACAGTATCGTATCGGACGTGTAATTAATACGACGCAATGTGTAGTGGCCTCCGTTTGATTTATAATATAATCGTAAAATACCGTAGTTTTTTAAAAGTATCTCAATTTTATAACGTTTGTGTTGCAACTGTTCTGTTTGTTTCCGTTTTATTCAATGAAATTATGAGATACAAGCGGATATTCAGAAAGTGTTATGTACGGTTATAAATGTTACATTCGTTCGCAATCGTTGTATGTGTGTACGATAGCATACGTGTTACGCTAGTGCGAAAAGGTGCTAATTCGAGAAATTTTTTCCGCGTGCATCCGATTGCATTCGTCGGTTTTCAAAGTATCATCGTGTAATCCGCCCGATATATCTCGTGTCTCTATCCACCCTCGTGCCTCTGTTAATAGCAGGCAATTTCGTGTTCCCTCGACTAACCCGTGTAATTGAGCCAATGTGTGTTAATCAGGAGGCGCCTCATTTGCCACGGGGAATAGTCTGAATTGCTTTTGTTACCTGAAATATCTTGCTGTAGCGTATGGTTCGCGTATCGATTTTTAGAAATCCTGGCGTATTTGCAGGAAGGAAAAGAATCTCGCGGAACAAAAGACCAATTAAACAGCGTCTCTTTCATCATAGAAATCATCGTTTCTGGTGAGTTGACTTTGCCACGCTTTCTTATTTCAATCTATTTTATCATGTGTTTGTACGGATATAGATGCTTCGATTTAAAGAATCTAAGATTATCCTAATTGTAGAAGTAAGATACTCGTATTCACGATTGTTCTCATATCTAACAATTTCCATAATGGCGTATCTGTATATATATTATTCTAAAACACAGGGATAAATTCAAATGCGCGAATCAATAGGTGTCGTTAGTTATTTCGCAAGAACTACGCTAGCTGTCGCCACTTTCCATATCCTAGTTAAAAGTACATATATGGGAGGAAAAACATATTATATTTGATTCACGAGTAATTGTGATTTACGTTATCGAGATGTAAGAGATGTAAAACTAGAAGATGTAAAACTATTTGATAATAAAGTAGTGAGGATTCCATCTATAATACATATATGCTGGCGAGAGTAATGATTGTTATTAAAATATAAATGATTAAAACATTATTACAACATAAGTTAGTATTATCTATTCGTAAAATATGTACTCTTCGTAATTTAAAGGGAATAGAGTACAGCATGTAAAAAATCGTCAAGAACATTTAACCATGTTATGTTTGATTCTCGATTAACTTTATTAATTATTTTTCAAAATCAGAGAATACTATAAGTTATGACAATGCATTGAAATTAATTAAGACAAGGATAAAACTTTCAAACGACTTTATCAGATCTACATACTAGTTTAGAGATATCTTTCAATAAATATATATTAAATGTTAGCCATTGAAGATTGCGCGAATGTCGTAGAACTCGTACGAGCTTAAGTTCGTATCTGAGCTCGAATGATCATATTTTAATATTGAACTCATTACCAAAGGAACCAAATCATACGACTTACCGATTGTAGCACGCATGATTGGATGAGTAGATCTCGTTGCCTTTGATTTGATTGCACGTGCTTCCTCGAATCCATGAACACGCTTTGATTCCTTAACTTTGAGAGGACATGAAGAGTTAAATTCCATTCGTAGTCACTCATCAGTGTGGAAGACACTGCGTTGGCACTGATTTTATACGTAGTAGTTAAATAGAAGATGTATTTATTATTATTAATATAATTAATATAAAATTTATTATTTTGTATCGACTTATACATTTTCTTAACCTAATTCTAAGCATATACCAATTATTTATGGTTACTCAATAATTATTTATTAAACATGTAAATTTCATATGTTTTTACACACACTACTCTGTAATATAAAATTACGTTAAAGTATTCAATATCACGACTTTCGTTATTTTATTTAATAATGTCTGTATGCAATTTTGTATTTAATATACGGTAAAATTCCATTTATTTGAATCTGTCGTTGTAAACAAACAGTTTATATAATAAGATCTTACTGATCTTCCTTATTAACATCACTATACTATTGATATTGTTACTGCTATACTTAGCAAATCGCGGAGAGTTTAGGAAACATGGCGATTTTTTTCGAGGTTGGCATCTCTGAACGCGAGCTAATGAAACGAAATTTCATACAATCACGGATCATGTCAATTCTATCCTTAGTGTGTGCCTTACGCATAGACATAGTCAGTATCTACATTTCCTGAAGCATTGTCGCTTATTAAATGTTCACGGAAACACATAGAAATTCCATTTGATGGAAATTGTGTACAAGTTGGTCGCAGCCTCGTCACACGCTAGCCAGGGAATATTAATTTTACTTACCTGGTGCGGTTTGCGTTACGTTGGTGACTCGAACGACGAACTTTAACTAACAGAACATGATTGATATTGTGTCGTAGAACAAGTCCAGGTCCGTAATCCTGGCTTACGGACCGCGGTT
>NT_176439.1:51521-101851 GCF_000188095.3 Bombus impatiens | reverse complement strand
AATCCTGGCTTACGGACCGCGGTTGCATTGTCGTCGCAACCGGTAACCGACGGAAGTACGCGTGTTAGCCTAAGACACGGTTGATTTTCAAATTAGACTTCTCGTAAGCGACGAACTCGAAATTGAATGGAAACATGTTGGAATACGAATTGGAATGGATGGGTTTGGCTAGATTATGCGCGGTCAATAGATCCGTATGCAAGTTGTGCCATACCGTGTTTTGAATCAATTAAATTCCCCGGATCCAATAATCCTCGTTGGTGTTTGTTCCTACGGTAATTCGTAATTCGTAATCTTCTTGTTCGAAATGATCGATACCTGCATCGACGTCTAATGTCTAAGGAGAAATTTCAATTTTTCTTCTTTTTTAATCTACACGATTAAATAATGTAGTCTTTCGTGCGTTATCGATGTCGCGCGGATACAGCAGTTGTCTTTAACGAGTTTAACGATCTTTTATTTTCACAAACAGCTGCAGATTTCCTAATTCAAAGCGATTGCTTGTTTCGTTCGACGACGTTCGCTGGACCCACCTTCTCCGGTTGCAAACATCTCCGGTAAATAAGTCGGGTAATGCCAGTGTCCGTAGCGCTTTCTTCCGTCGCACTCGTATCTCGTTCGAGTCTTATCTTTTTCTCGGGCAGTCGTCTCGCGTGCGCCATAAATCTTGGCAAACTTACGTATGCGGGACGACCACTTTTCCGGTCGTTCTCTGTCTAGCGCAGGAAGCTATCGTTCGAAACTTCCTCACACACACCAAATACAGCCGCCACGAACATTAGAAAGCGGCTCTCGAGCGAGTTCCGCACTCTGCTTCACGATATAGACATAGAACTTCTCGAATCCGATTCGAGAGAGGTTTCCAGTTTTCCGCTGGTACGTACACACGGCCAAACAGCGCTGGACAATAATCGTGGCGACCAAGCAGTGCAAACATCGTGCATGCATGCATAGGTCGCACAATGCATGCCACGAACAGTGGACTGGTTCGAATTCGTCGTCAGACGCGGATGTTCTACACTGATTCGTCAAAGCAAATCCCAGAACTACGGTTAGAGATTCTAAATAGTTAAGCCGGCGTTGATCGAACTTGGGTATGGATGAACTCGATAACTCGCAACGGAGCTGCAGATTATGTCACGTGGACGGTCGGAGTATGCTTCAGACTCGGGTAAATAGATTGTTGGACCGCGTGCGTAAACGATTGTATTCCACGTTGTTGATACTGTCGTGGATTCTAATCCGCAAGTATACGGACACGATGTGGGCTCGCCTCGCTACAGGATATTTGCTTTAAGTTTCGAAACTTCGTGTTTAAGGATTCGAGGAATCGTTTTGTACAACGAAAGACGCCCGCAGACGTAATGGTATTATTTATAATATGCGTGGATAAGTTGGTTTCAATGGCTAGTAGCTGCAGGATAGTGATCAATCAGCATGTTATTTGTATCTTTCATGGCAGAAAATTGAATTAGTTTGTGGTGGACGGTTAAACGTGTTGGTGTATATAGCGATAAGATGAGTTAATACTCTGTATAGTCAAATGTATTTAAACTTATTCGCAGATATGCGTTTACAAGTCAATGTTTACGTTCGCTCATAAGAATGCTCGATACTGGTTGTTCTAAAGATCGTATTCGTTTATTTATATTGGTCGGGGGAGTAAGAAAGTTTAAATTCGACTTCGGTTGACGGTTGCACGTAGCGGCGATATTGTTTTGTCCGGAGTTTGTTTATCGTTACGTTTCGTGCGTTAAGACGGTGTCAATGTCCCGTGGCAAAACAACATGAGTCGCTCTCGATTCGCATCGCCCTCTGACTCATGTGCCGCTACAAGTTCGAGACACAAAATCGGAAAGAATTACGAGCGAATTACGTTGTAATAATTTATTTAACTCGATACGCGATACGATGAAATGAAATTAATTCACCATACCTAACCTAAACCTAATAATTTACTTCTTCCAATCTCGAATCCTTTTCTACGCCCATCAAATTAACAAGCAAATACGATCTAGTCACAGTTGGTAAACTGTTTATTCATCCACTTATCTTCATCTCGAAAATTTGCAAAGCGTATCATAAGAAAAACAAGGTTGAACTCGCAAAGTTTTTCTCGCGGATAACGCTAATTGGCTGGCTGGCCAACAGTGTGTAGAAAAGAGCAGCGGGAGAAGGTTGGGAAGGGGTACGGCGTCGGTCCTGCATACGAAACGAGCCGAGATTAACCGACGCTGTAATTTAGCTAGCATTCACTTTTTAGGAATCAGAATAGACTGATTCAGGAAGCGAAGGCGAACCACCCGTCGACGACTGTTCGTTTCTGCTTTGATAGGTCGAATGAATTTTTTCACTCCGCGTGTAGTTCGATTCACCGTAACACGGAGAACACTTTCAGAACGTGACTGTGCTGTTGGAATAAACGAGTTCCTTGATTACTTGGATCCTTTCAAAAATCTATCTATATAATGCATTTGTCTGCAGCAACGGTTATATCGTGATTAGCTAAACTTAAATGGATATTCACCTGTTGGTTTGTGTAACCTTTAGATCCTTCACGAGATTGTTGAACCTTTAGTACATGGAACTTACTTACCGAAGAAATCGATTTTGTAAGAGGATTTTCTCGTATCCTTTTTTTAAAATATTAGCTTGTTACATAATAAATGGCATCTTCGAACTACTATTTTCTTTTCTTATCACGATAGCCAACCTTCTAACTGCCATTATCCCGCAACATTCGTCGCAAAAAGGCCATTTAAGAAGTTTATCGAAGGTAATTCCAGCGTTAAGAAGAAACAAGTAAGAAAAATCTCGATTCTCGTAAACTCTCGCCGTAACCTGGTCACTGCGAATCTTTTTCATCCTCGCCTCGTTCGTTATCAATCACAAAAGTCGGAACAGGAACCGGTGTAGTCCGATGGCGAACCGAATGAATGCGTTACTCTCTATCGTTGCATCTCGCAGCGAGCGTTTCTATTCAACTCGTCTACCGTATAAACTCACCGCTCATTCCAACCACCCCTTTCTCTCTCTTTCTCCCTGTCAGCGATATTCGAAGTTTCGATGCGGCCACGGCATACGGAATAATTTTGCAACTGGTAGCAACGTTACCCTCGATATCGGCATATATACCAGTAGGTGCAATATCAGGTAGGGTGCCGTGGGAAAACGTTTGCCTCTTGCGCGTTTGCACCTATCCTGGTGCGCACTAGACTGTTCATTTAATGCATACGAGCCAGAGAGAGCGTGCATTCGAATATATGCCGCTAATGGTCCGCATCGTGGACAGTGTTATATGGTTCCATTGTGCTACCCTTCTCGAGCTTGGAACCAGCTTCTCTTCTTGCTTTTGCATTCTTTCTCTATCTTTTTCTTCGTTAGTTCACGATTTCTTTCGCTAGTTTTACTCGTCCTGCGTTCTTTCGACTTTTCTCCTATTTATTCTCTGTCTCGTTTGTACATTTGTTCGCTACCATCTCATTTTCACCGAGCGTCGCAATTTTCTCTTGGCGGATGACGACAACGGGCAGACGAAGACAACCGTGAACGCGCCTTTGACACGTGCTTTCCTTTCCAAGTCGACGACGATCGTTGGTCGGCTTACAAAAGCTTCCACACGCCACTCTTTAACGAAGGAAGCACGGTGGATACGCCTTCCGCGCGTTGCAGTTTCGTCGACCTGTTTGGCCTGATTCTCCACTTTTGTTCCTTTCTTTGAGTGCGTGTACGATGGCGGCCGTTGAAAGCGAGTTTGACAATAGCGACGTTAGGATAGGATAGCGCGAACCTCACGTTGTATGAACGAAAATCGTTGTAATAATCGAGCTCGGCTGTTAAACCAATCGATTCTAGTTTTTAAATTTTTCTAACTTTAAAAACCGAGTACACGAGTACCTAAGCGAATCTTCTTCATACACTTTCTTTTTTATATCAACGATATCTGCTATTATTTAACTTCTTCGATGCCTCGAACGCAATAAAGAACTAACTCGGAGGAGAATTTTTACCGAGGATCTGTTAAACTTTCGAATATTAAATTCCTATTTAACATCTTGCTGATAATTTAACGACTGCGTAACGAGTCGTTCTTAAGAGGCCACGGCAAAGGTTCGGTACATCCAGCTGCTCGTATTCCTTTCGTTGCATACAAACGAGTTCTATATTAATTTCGAGGAATCTCCTGTATCTCTAACCGGGCCTCTATCCCCTGATATTGAAATCGAGCCTCCTGCACAGCACGAACGCGTCTTCCGAGCACGTGTTAGATAAATACGATATCCTCGCGATACGTTCGCGCTGCCGTAACGAGCTCTCAAACCCTCGCAACGAATGCAAATCGACGAATACAAATAAGCATGGTTGGCATCGTTTTCGTCGATGCAATTTTTCAACTCTTTATAGCGCGAAAGACACCGTTGCATCAGTTTACGATGCGTCGTGGTTGATTTTAATAACAAATTATGGGATAAAAATTAATACTACTTAGAAATTTATTTTATACATTTTAAATATCAAGTTCGCGTTCAAATATATTAGATCGTAGCAAAAGTTTCTTTCGTTTTATAAGGAAATGATAGACGCGGACGTTTCTTGTTTTACATTATTTTATTGAATTGCATATGATCTGTTCTATTAGGACAAAGAACACAACGTTTCGCAGATCGTGTTTCGTGTTTGTATAAGGATGCATCGTTGCAAAAGACGTGTTTGTAAAGAAGGAAAACACTTTTGCGATAATCTGCTATATTATTCGAATGTTTTTATAAACGCAGTCTTCATCAACGTTTAGAGACTTACAAGTTTTGGATATACTATGCATCTTTCGTCTTACGATGCGTCGATCGAAGGGTTTCTACGATGATCAATAACGTTCAAACCACGGTTACATGTCTCATCACGTTGATAAGATATCCGATGTCCCTTCGTGGACTAGTTACAACATGGGTGGCAACTAATCCGATTAGAATCCGATCTCCGCGACGGACAAGGAAAACGATGGCTACCTCGAGTCACCTCTATCCACAGGTGGCCAATTAATTTACAAGCGCACACACTTTGCGTGACATCGATTGATATCCCTAGCGTGGCACCAAGTCGAGCCCTTCCGTCTATCTACAACGAACCACGCTTTTCGAGTGTACCTACAAGGGTTTGAGGATAGTCGACGATGGTAGACGATGTACCGGGACCGAATTACCTGCTATCGGTCCCGTGTACGGCAAATGCGTCCATTGTTTCTTCGTTGAACAGAATTTTCATGTTGAAAGAGACGAAAAGGCTTGTCCTCGTTTTCGGGGTTTGATTTATTGAAACTTTGTTCGGCTACTCCGAAGAGAACGGTATTAAGTGGAAGCTGATTTTCGAAAGTTTGGAAATTTCTTGAGATATAAAGAGTGTTTTATAAATTACTCGAATAAAAATTCACTCTCTCTCTCTCTCTCTCTCTCTTTCTCTCTCTCTCTATTTATCTATTTTTATATACAGATTAAATAATTCCAAAGAATGGAACGAATATACATTGTTCTATATCGTTTCAATTATCGCACGATATATGCACGATCATCAACGATCGTTTAACGATTATACCGATACAATCTGATATGCGAGATTAAGAAATTACGTATTCTTATTTCTAGATGTCAAAGTATCTCAGTTTTTATATTTGTGCGTGTTCGAGGAATCTTTTAGTTGGATCTAATTTTGCAATTTTAACGTAAAAAATTTCTATCACGCTGTTATAATTTTAATCGATATAACGAAAAAGAGTTTTATTTCTTGTGGGATTACGTTCGCAAAGTCGTACAATCAGACGTGAAGATTGATCGTAATACGTAAAACGGAAACAAGGAGAGACTCGAGTATCTATATAACATTAAAGCGATGAAAGTAGTTAAGAGAATATATTTTCGGTATTGGCGCGTTTTCGACTCTCTTAGTTGGAGAAGTCTGCCGGAAAATCGTCGAATTTCGAGCAGACAAGCACGGAACAAAGCGCATCGAAGGTGCGTTTTGCGAGTTTCTCCCTACTATTCTCTCTTTTTTTTCCTCTTGCCCCTTTATTTTGCCCTTCGCCTACTCCTATCCTCTTTGAACACTTGTTGCACGCGACATCGTGGGCGTGAAATCGATTTCGTTGCAGCCGATATCCGGTGACAAGAGGTCCCTGCGATTTTCCACGACGCGTGTGCTCGTTTTTCACTGTACCGATGGGCTTCGTTACAGACAATCCTCTCTCACCCTCTTTCATCCCTTGCCCGTTTCGAAAACCATACCACGACCTCGAACTTCCGAGCCGTTTCCGCTTTTTCGGATTATCTCCGGCGAGTTGGCCGCGGGGTCGACGAGAATTCCACTGAAATTGCATCCCCGAAGCCGGACAACGCGATAATCCTCGCCAGCCCTCTGCTTCGCATGAAAAGAAGCGGAATCGAACTACCGCAGCTCGCGAAGCGACCAACAAGTCCGATGTTCAATCAGTTCCTACGTTTAGATTTCTGCCTAAGGGGGTGCGACATTTTTTCAGGGCGGATTAAACTATAGCGTTAAAGAATTTTAATTCTTTTCCAACATAGTTGCGGTACGATGTATTTCGTAGATAGTTTGAGACATCCTGAGGGAAGATTTGCCAGGATTTTACTTCGTACAACGAGTTTCTATGTTCAGATTTCATAAGTTTTGTTGGCTTGGATCGAATCTTTCTCCAAATGGACTAACGCGTAGAGTTAAGAAGATCTAATTCCTCGTCGATATTTTCAGGATTTCGTAAAATTTCTAGACAGTTTCAGACGTTTTGAAGAAGGATTTGCCAGGGTTTTATTCCATAGAACGAATTTCTCTGGTTAGATTTCTAAGAAAGTTGGAATTTTTTGAGAATAGTTTAGCGCGTTTATGAAAATTTAATTCTTGTTTGTTATTTGTGGTTCGTTGAAGTTTGTAGACAGTTTGAGAAATGTTATTGTTGGAAGAGCGTGTTAACTGTAATAAAATTTCGTTCGCAGACGCATTTAATTTATAGCCGAACAACGTATTTAATTTTGCAATTTGCTTCAACTTTGCAGCGAGTCGATCGATTTCTCTCAAACTGCGATCCTCAGCCGACATTGCCAACCGAGCAAAACTTTTTATCAAATTAGCAACGCTACCTGAGAAGGAAGCATAATTCGTCGAGGACGCCAATCGTTCCTTTTCATGGCATCTAATTGCCCTGCTGTTAATTAATCGATCCCGAAAGCTAGATGAACTGTCACGATTAACCAGTGGCAACGAATTATACGCCAAGTTCTGACTATCGATTGAACATATCGCATGAAATTGCATAGCCCGATGATCCCTATAATTGGAACAGACTAGGGATAATTAGAGAAAGCTTTGAACACGATTCGATGAATTTATCTAATTTTTCGTCAAATTATTACTCGCTAGGTAAAATATCAGGTTATTGTATAACAAATCAATTCAGAGCACATATAATGTTTTATTGGAAACGGTAATTTATCATTAATTTGAGATCAAATTTAAATACAATTATATTCTACTTGGAACTGTTTCGAAACGTAATTTCTTGAAATTTTAGACAACCGAGATAGGACCTAAAACTACTGCCCGCTAAATTAAGAAATTTATCCGTGTCTTGTCTACGTATTTTTGAGGTTTCTGGTTGCACGATCTCTCAGTCATCGGTTTTTTCAACGAACGTCTCTTTACAAATTCGCCTTATTAACGAAACATAACGACATTTTGTCACGAAAGGGGGGTAACAAGAGATTCTCGAGTGATTTGCGAGACTGCAACGAAGCCAGGAAGGCGTTTTCCGCCGAAAAAGAAAAATTCCGGATGGACTTTCATAAAATGCGAATAAAGCTTCGTGGTGGTGGAATTTTATGTCAAAAAATAAAAAGGTATGACGCAGTGACCATGATTTATACCAAGAATAAATATCGTCGCGTGATAAACATCGTTTCTGAAACGAGAGAGTTTTGCTCGAATAATAATTGTCGATAGAACGAAATTTCACCAAATTCGAGCTATGTACAACCAAATAATATTCTTTGCATCCAGATCGTTCTATAAAAAAAAAAAAAAAAAACGGTACAAGAAAAAAAAGAGAAAAAAATTTCGTCGAATCGATACGAGCTCGCGATATCAATTTCATCCGTGTTCGTTTTCCAATGGGACACGACAGAGCCGGATATTCATAATTGCAGGGAACTACGAGAGACCGTCTGGGCTGTAGCAAAACAAGCCAACAGACACTAACGGAAGTAGCAGTCGCGATCTAATGGACGGCGACGTGGCAAGAAACAAGAATTGCCCCGGCAGGACGACGATCGCATTCCAAGAAGAACGAAATTCCAAATAACTGCTACTACTCTCCCCGTAGATGCGATAAACGCGAGCATGAAAAGATAGGGATCGAATGAGAACGTTGCATAGTAGCGTAATATCGTATATACGCTATTCTCCATAGGTATTCAGATATTTTAATAAATTTCCGTTAATTCCGTAGACACATATAAATTTCGTTAACGCGTAGAAATTAATTGTAAATTGTTAAGTAGAAGCGGTAGTATCCAATACATTCGCGCGGAGCTAGTAAATGGTGAATTGAAATTATATTACTAAAATACCTATTGTGCTGTATGGTATTTGACATTGGATAGCGGCCATTATACGTAGCAGAAGTTTAAATGTTAAAAAGATAAACTATAATATAGGTATACTGGAAACGAACGCGCGTGGTAAGCAAATTGATTTCAAATTTCATCGATATAGTCGCGACAGTCGTGTTTCGTTGCCGCACTAGATATTTTACATAACGTACACGTTTTACATAACGTGAAAGTTGTTTCTGATAATTATGGAAATACACCCGCGAGCCACTGTAAATACAGAAGAAACAGCGACCCTGTGCGAACACGAAGCACGACGAGGCGGCAGGCAGCGGCTCGGCGTACTACCCTCGCAGCCGTTTTCATTTCCGCGCATCCGTCTCTCTCGCTCGCTGTTTGCCCCGAAACGTTACATTATCAGCGGAACGGTCATGGAAATTGCGCGTTTTGTCACGTTGAACGCGGTCCAGCGGCAAAGGACGGGTTTCGCGAACGAGGAAAGGGGGTGTGTAGAGGAGAGAACCGGCGATCAACGGTCATTTCCAGAAAGCCAGGCTCGTGGACGGGACGAAAGGATGATAACTGGGCTTTTCTCTGGTATCCGGGGTCTGGATATAACACGCACCGTGGGCGCAGGTGAGACAGCCAGAGGGATGGGTAACGGTAACGTGCATTGCGTGACGTTATATAATGCCCTGTAGCCTCCCCTGCCGCGTGCAAAACTCCAAAACAAACTCCTTTATTCCGCGAATATAGGCGGCGGTGCGCGTCGCGCGAAACCACAATCCCCGCACATGTATCAAGCTGTCCGCGACTCGCTCTCTAATTTGCATTTCAACGCTTGCCTCTCGTCCATTATTACCAGCGGAACAGCTTGGTTGAATTTCACAGACGCATCCCGAGCACTCCTCTCTCTACGGCCCACCCACCCCCTTGACACCCACCCTTGACGCTCACACCCTGCAGACCTGGTCGCCGTTAGGTTACCCGTTCTCTGCTCCGCCGGCCGTATCTCGCTCTAGCCATGATGTTTCGATGAAACTGCGCGTGACAAAAGCTGTTTTATTTGAAACGAAGAACGTCATATGCAGGAATCTAATATCGAACCTAATAGCGAAGAATCGAGACGAATCCAAGTGGCAATTTACAGAATCGAAAGAATACCGGAGATCTCCGACTTCCTTTCTCTTTCCATGAATTTATGGTCATGGTAACGTAACCTGGAATCTGGCTAGCATCGGGTCTTCCGGTGGCCGGGCTCTCGATTCCCGTAACAAACGATGAATCCTTCTCACGAATCTGACTGCCGTGAATTCACAACAACGCGCGGCAAACAGACGCCCTGATGGCTCGCGAATTTATCCGGAATTAAATTACGCCGGGTGACGAATGCTGTTTTTTAACACTGGATTTTTGGATGTTGATGTTTTTAACGCGTCCACGTTTAAACGTTGTGCAAACATTTGTCTATAAAGTAGTTGCTGGAGGCAAAAAGGCAAAGAAAAAATATCGTCCGTTTTACGGAGAGAAAAACGACGCGCGAGACAACGACACGGAAATGTTACGATACGTTCCCTCGTTGCCGGAAATAAAATGTCACGTTAAACATTTCGCTACGCACGTCCCATACTTTGCTTTAATTTCAATCTATCGAGTCGTTTAACGTACTTTTCCTAAATGCGTCGAATGTAACTTTAAAATTTCATCGTATTACAACAGAATATCGTAAGAAATATCATACTACGAAATAGTATATTGTTTCCGGAAGACAGAAAATAAAATCACGATAGCGATTAAAGCGTTGAGCGATTCGAATAATCAGTTTTTACGTTTAATTGCGAAGATGTCGCGACAGAATGTTTGTTCTATCCGGTTAACCACTTTCGCCAAGTATCAATCGTCCTTTCACGGAAGAAATCGCCCCAGGAATGTCACTGCCTGTGTGCCGGTGGCAGAGATGTCAGAGGGATGCGGCCGTCTAATTTCTCAACGTTTTTCCGCTTATCCGGCCCGTCCGGTTGTTCCAAGGTTTCGCTCGCTCTCGCGACCTATCCCAGGACAAATAAAAGGTGCGTAAATTGCGCCCCGTTTGAAATATGCGACTGTCCGCAAGAAATGCAGACGAGGAGACGGTGGTAAATCAACCGTCTCTTGTTTACGACAATGCGGCATAAACTTCCGTCCCTTTCTCTTTTGTCACCGTGCAAATAAATAGGATGTTTCAGGATGTTTCGAACGTACGAGTCGATCGAGTAGGTGGCGATGAAAGACGACGAAACGAACATTTTTGTCCATTAGATATTTAGACCGTTTCATTACGTTCTAATTTCTAATGATAGGTTGATGCATGCAAAATGTTATTCTCTCGAACGATTCGGTCGGAAACCACATCGATCAACTGTATAAATTGAAAAATGTAGGTAGAAAAATAATCTTCGTAGAAACAAGTTTGTTCAATAGCTTAAGAAAAATTCGATCTTAAAGAAGGTATTAACTGTTGGCTATAGAATACTTATTTCTGGCAATTTACATTTTTCGATCATTTTAAATCGTTATCACGACGTAGAGGAGAATTTAAAGAGTATAGGAAATATGTAAGCTTGCTCGACGTACAGCTCGCGTCGTTTGCTCGACAAATGAGCTTCGTGGATCGAGTTATTGCTCGTAAAAAGTGTAGCGGTTACGAGCGTGTTATATCGCGGACTGGCATATCATTACCTTCCTTTGATGAAACGCGTACAATCCCATATCGGTACGTTAACACGTTTGCTACCACGCATCACGTATGTATGACGTATCAGTGGTGAATAATAGAAAGCTTAAAATTGAAATAGTACGAGTATGCGTAATTTTTATACTAAATATTTCTCCATTCCTTTTATTAGCATCGGTTGAATTTCTTTGTAAATTTGCAGTACCAAATACGTTAAATCTAAATTTTTCCCACGTACAGAATATTTTATTTTTATTTTGAAACATTTCGTTTCCTTATATACGCACGTAGATATATTTGATCCTAGGATTTGAGAAAAAGCTGTATTCGTAAAGTCAATCTCAGTTGCAATATTTCTCATTGTACGATACTTCACTTTCATAAAGACTCCTCTTAAGGGAGGATAAATACTTTCTTAAAGTCAAACTCAAACATCTTAAATACATACAGAAGCGCTTCTTCTCAGACTTACTGCTTGTAAAAAATATCTTTTTAAGGAAGATAAATCTACCATACTTGAAATTTCAACCGAGTAAAAGAGAAACAAGACGTTTCTATTTTCCGTTTCTATTTTCTATTTTCAGCTACCGTTTATATTTTCCAAAATAGTAACCAATACCATAGCGATGGTAAGCTTCTGTACTATCGAACGTGGAACCTATGTATATTTGTCTCTCTTCAAAATATTTGCAACATTTGAAAATCGAAGCTGCCTTCTTCTTGTTGCAAACTTTTCCATTATTATATAGGGTGGGTGTAGACGAGTTTTCCATTATTTGTATATCAACTCTAACCAGCCTAACGACAGGAAATCATCCGAAGAAAGACGAATAAGAAGAAGAAGAAGAAGGAGAAGATTCGTGAAAGTCTCGAAGCGAGACGAAGCGTTATGGATCACGAGGGAAAGAGGGTTGAAAGATTCGATGTTGGAGTAAAGAGGTAGAAAAGAAGAAGGATCGGGATGGAAGAATAGGTAGTGGAAGAAAAGGAAAGTTGAGTGGTATAGCGAGCACGCTGAAGGGTTTCTTCGGAGCTGAAGTGGCATTAAGTTGACACACAAAGAGGAGCGAGCTTAACGTCTGATAAAGCTGACGAGCAAACATGCTTTTTGTGCGAACACGCTGACTGCTGCTCGGTATAATATGTTAATGTGTCGTGAAATACATTGTCTTTAATAAACGGCAGCGTGCGTGTACGTGTATGCATGGTCGTTGCGATTTTAGGAAGAAATCTGTGACTGTCGTTGCGATTTTATGAAGAATAGAGCATGAGCGGAGAAAGTACGTTGGCTTGAAAGACGCGTGACGAGTTTGAAATTCCTTGAGTTTGAAGATCGAGAGATTTATTATATCTATATCGATGAATGATATATCAATGATCGAATATTAAACAAATTTTTGTATTACGCGTGAGTTGAATCTTTTAATCGTTAAAGTCACGAATGATAAACGCTTCGTTTAGAAGAGAGGATTTCATGGTTTCGCAATTTTTGCGAATATAAGCTTGGTTTGTTATTTATGGGACAGCGTTCTACCAACGTAGCTACTGTGTCTGTATCAGTCAGCTTATCCACGATGCCTTTACCGAGCTCTGATGAAGTTGGCAGAAATGGCGATGAAACGTCAGTCTAAAAATAATGAAAACACTTTATAGCCTGCAGCCAGAGCCAGTCCGTGATAAGGTAATATTCTTGCGGTTAGGTTCAAGAAGGACTTACATCGCGTTCAGTGTGAACCTGACGGAAAATTTCGAAAATGTTGGAAATTCTCTCGATACAATTCTGTATTTCCTTCATATCGTATATGATGATATGAGACATAACTCGTTTAGAAATTCTTCTTTTTTTGTATAATCTATTTTAAATATAATTTTATATATTAAATATAATTCTATTAAATATGGGAAATATCTATATCAGTTGTATTTATAAATACTAAATACTAGATACGGAAACTGGCTAATCCCTGAAGGACGTACGGTGTGCCAGCGATATCCGCAATATCACGCGTTAAAGTGCGTAACTCGTAACTCGTCCCCGTCCCTTCTTCGCAGATTACACGTTAATTGGCACGATCTCCCTGAATTCGGTGCCAAAGAGGCACCCTCAATCGATGTTAGACAAGCAAACGGTTCGTCAAACGCGTCCCAATTCCTCTTAGCCCTCAAATTCGCATAGGGAGGCTCAGCAGTAACGAAATATCAATCAGATGAAAATTATATTCCTAGAGAAATGATCAGAAGTTTGTCAGAAGTTTTCCTGTATCTCTATTCGTCGATAAAAAATGTTCAACCTCTAAAGTTAATAAAATTCGCCTGAGATGGCGAAGGTTCAACGATGACAGACAAACCTTGATTTCAGAATATTATAGTCTGACGTTCTTTATTCATAGAACCGTATACGGTTGTTTCACTACACAGTTAATTAACCGAAAAGGAATCATAGTAGGAGATACTACAGCTCGCGAGATATCTCTCTATACCTTGGCTTCGATAAAAAACTATTGCATCCCTAAAACGAATGGGAGACGCTGGTTGAAAGGAAGCGGAGCACGAAACAAACAAGTCGAGCATAACTGGTTCTTAGACAGTTCATTAGGCGGGACAGACGGTGGTATCAATTTCCGGCGTCTGACGTTATCCATCGGAATGTAAAAATAACGAGAAGGCTAGTCGGAAAGGGAGCGTTGCGCGCCATCGACGCACCGGACCGTTGGGAAAGATAATTTTTCTCGCTGTTAACGAGAGACAAGAGATCGTTCGCTAACGATGACGCAACGCAAGCTTCTGTTGCCGACGAAAAAAAAAAAGAAAGGAAAAATAAACACAAGAGAAGGAGAGGGAAGGAGTATCGGCGGCGATCATAGTTCTTCAGGATTGAAAAAGTCGCTGCTATGGCTATTGTTGTAAAGGCTTAGCTCACCGCTATCTCATAGTTGATCCGGTGTACCGCAAAAGAAAAAAAAAACGAATCGACAGGCCTCGATATCGAATCGGCGATATGTTACGAAGAGGTTCGTATATATGTGTGCAGGATATTATAGATGAAATAGGAATATTTTATATCTCAGGAATGTAACGTTTGACTTCTCTGACTTTACAACGATTACAAGACTTTAATCCTTGATTATATAATCTACGCGTACACGTGTACAATACATGTACGTTCCTCCGAATATTTATAAGAACTTTTGGACACAACGTTTTCGTTCGAACCAGCTATGCTTGATACACACTTCTTATGTAAATTGTAAGAAAAGAGGAATATGAAAATATTTTATACGGTGATTCTCGAGAAAGACGAGCGATAACGTAATAAAGGATCGAGGAGAACGATGTACAAGAACGAGCAGCGGATGTTACATGGGGTAAGAATTTCTAAAAAGCAGAGGGTTACATCGTATTTGGTCAGATATTGAAGCTTTCGCGGAGGAAACATGGAATGTTAAGTACGTAGAATGGGATTACACGCGTGTTTTGAACGTTGTTTGAGTTGAATATTTTCGGAGCTATCCTTGGCACAGGGAAATTGAATTCATTAATCAAATTCGCGGAAGAAAGGACGACGCATCTTTTTCTTACGCGTTGCCCCGTAAGAAATCCAGGATGATAAATAGTCGGGTCAGAAGGGACCAAAAGTTATCCTCCTTTGTTTCTCGGACTTCTTCCCCTAACCAGCGAGACTTTATCTTCCACTTGGATATTCACTGTTTCGGAACTTCTACTATTTTGTATTAATTCCACGTTTATCGCTTCAACAATTTTTAATTTCCCAGTTTCTTTGTTTTCTACGAAAATCTTCTCTTTTAATGTCTATTCGTATTTGTGTTATAAATAAGTGTCCAAAATGCAAAGAACACGAATATATTTCAAAATTTCGTTCAATAATCGTTCTTGGGATTGTGTTATCTATAAAAGGCGTAAAAAGTATATGAAGGGAGAAGAAAGAAGAAATAAATAAATAAATAAAAAGGTAGGTAAATAGAAGAAAAACTAAATCCGATATAAATTTCTTTCTCACTCAAAATTTCTTTCGTAAAACGTCGTGTTACATATTAAGAGCCTCCTGTCCAAATATTTAGATACATACTATATTACTTATCCAAGTATCGTACATAAGATACTTGCTTTTTACTTTTGATACTTTTTTTTGTACTTACTAAAAAATTATTAAACAGAGTTTTCAATATCCAAAGCATGATGAACAGAACGAGAAGAGTATTACGATAGTTACTTCCTGTCATTTCTCCATTTATATGCATTATCCTCCGACTGAACAATACTAGTTGTATGGAACAATTGATCACGAGGCGTTCTCACAACCGGTCCGGAACTGTTTTCATGGAATGATAGTAACGAAGTACTAATCCATTTTTTCTCTTCTCTTCTTTTGTTTTTAATCCCCTTCATCCAGTATCAATCGAACGCGTTCGGTCATTTCAAAGGGCGACACGCGAATTGCAAGTAATAATCGATACGTAGCGTAACAGGACGTCAAAGCGGACGCAGGAACTTTTATTCAGTCTTTGACACTCGCGAATCTCTATTTTCACTCTCTTCCTCTCTATTCCTATTCCTATTTAATACGGTTATCGTTTCCTATATGGGTTTTCCACTCAACAAGTAATAATTCTGTATATTAAGATAATAAGATACGAATCTATCTTTGTATCATTATCTCGCGCGATGTCTGATTCAATATCAGGTATATTTATTTAAAACACCTCCCGACAATCCCAAGTATCATTCTGATACTAACATTTAACGAAATATAATCTCTACAATTTTTCAGGAAGTATTAACTATATCTGTATTTTGTTCTAATAATTTTGTGTATTTATCATATGTATTAAAACATTAACGTATAACGTATAGCAAGTAGATTTTGTACAGTACTCGAGGAAGACCTTACGATATCTACTTAGCATTTCTTTTGGACATTGCTTCGATCAATAATATCCAACACGAGTTTTCCAACATTCGAATCTCGTGTTTTTGTGCTTTCCACGCGGGAAAGTTTTCGTAGCCGAACGTTTGTACAGTTGTAGCAGGTAGATGCTTTTGTAAGCGGAAACACGTTGACGATACTCAACCGTATCAGTTCTCGAGCGTAAATCGTGTTTCACTGGGATGCAAAAATCGTTCAGGTATTTTGACGAATTCTATGAAACATACACAGTATGTGTACGTAACACGTTGTCGTCACGTTACGCAACTTCGTCGCTCCGTCAATATTTGTATTTAATTTTCATCTCTTCCCCGCGTTAATTGCGTGCGCCTATACGCGCCAACGACGAGGGTGGGAAACATCATCGGAAAAAGGTTCGTCGGCCATCCGCAATATTCGGCTTTACGGTTCACTTTTTCATGATTTTACGATGTATTTATCGAATAGTCGACGATATGCACGATCGCGCACGAATTTACACGTATCTCACTCGCATGGTTACAACCACGCTGTTTATCATTTTAGCGTACCCGCTGTTGGAAAAATTGTCCGCTCACAGGAATAAAGGTTTTCACAACTACGCGATTAACCGATAGATTTACATCTCCCGCCTTTGTTATTTTGCGTGTCGTCTTTGACTGTCGCTTGTTGATTTACCGTCAGTGTGAATATCGTTTAACTAAACCCGGTGGAAACTGTCAGTCTCCGTTCGGACGCAAATTGAAATCATTTCTATATAGAAGACCAGTGTGTTGGATAAGAGCGAATAAGCAAAGGGCATTAAGCAACGAGATTTCAAAAATAATATTAACATCCTCGTCATTCGCGTTAATTTTCGACGTAATTGAGACAAGAAAATTTCTGCAACGAGAATTACAGCTACCAAAGACAACGATGTCGAGATCGCAAAAATGCTTGAAAACGAAATGACGCAAAATAAACGCGCACATCGGTGGAACAAAAGAACGAATTCAGACGCGCTCTCTCGCGTATTTATTCGCGTAATAGCTGTTTTGGACGCGGAACCACGAGTATCGTTCGTGGTCGAGGGGAGGTAGACCGTCGGGGCGGATAAAGAATTAATATTGTATTTTCGTGGGTGTTAAAAAGACGGAAAAGCAGCTGGGACATACGCAGACACGGATGCGGTCGGAATGAACTGGAACGCGTGGAACTCCGTGCACACGCGTCTGAAATCGTTTTCGCATTACGATAGTGAGAGAAATGCATGGAACTCTGCGTAAGCGGATTCGTCGTTGCTTTCGCTCGACATGGAATAGTTTGTCCCCACAGTGACGTGAAATTTTAACGCGGCTTGTTCGTCTTTTTTTCCCTTTCACCCTCCGTGCCACGTTTTTAACGATCCTCCATTTCCGTGTGCCGTTTACGCGCGTATCGGGCATTATATTTCGTTGACACATTGAAATCCGCTGCAGAATGTTGCATTGGAATCTGCTGCCGCGGGGATTCGAAATTTGAGAAGGTTTTTTGAGGACGTTTTATGGTGTTTGAAACGCGACGCACATCAAAGGCATTGCGACGCTTTTTGTTTATAATTCGCAGTCGTCTGTGTACCGAGAAATTGATAAATTTTACTATACTTTGTCAGACTCCGCGATAGCGTCGATACAAACAAGGGCAAGTTGTATTAATAGCGTTGGCGTAAGACGTTTTGTTTTCAAACTACGTCCGTTCTTGGCGTTGGTCGCCTTTTTTGCACGCAGGCTCGTCGATGGAACGGGAGAGAAGGGGAGAAAAAACGGAAACAGTTTACAGTGGCGAATAGATCATGCCTTTTAATTCTGTTACTTTGGTAATTTCAGGGTACAACCGATCGATCCAGGTTTACCAGAACCGTGCCTTCACAACACGTGTTAAAATCACTTAGACATCTCCGCGAGGCTCTTACGGTTACGTTGTTCGATGCGAAAACAAACTTCCTAAATGTTCTCAGCGATTATTCGCATTCGTCTCATTCTTCGTTCTAATACCTACAAACGAGTACGTATACGTATACACAGGAAAGCGAAACCTAATTAAAATTACCAAGCTTCAACGAATCCTCAGAACCTCTTAAATAAAACTATCGCGCCTCAGCTTCGTATAGTGTGTTCCCTCGTCGATCGGAGTACTCAACTTGCCAGAGCCATGAACCGAGAGGAAATCGCGACGCTATCATCGTGCTCCATCCCGACAGCTTTTATTGGCCCATTCGGAATTCTTCTCTCTTAGAATCGACCTGTACGCAGGGTCAGAACGTTCGCTCTTTCGAATAATGTTTAACGTATAGCCTTTCGACGATGGTTATATAGGACGGTTGCCTGCACGTTGCGAGATATTTCCTGGCCCGTGCACACGTCCTCTCCCATTTTCCTCCCGCTGGTTAAGGACCGGGATCGACGTCAGGATGCGACGTCGCATTAACCGACCGTTAAATGTTAATGGCGCCCTCGACGGGGATGAAATAAGATCGCGGTGTAGAACTCGGACCTGGTGATAGAGAAAGACTACGGATCGATTCCGGTGAAATGTGGAAACGTCGCGCGTACGCGTCGATTCCAGAAGGGGATGAACGTGATTCACGGGCTCGACGAAAGTCCACGGTTCGTGAGATCGATGAATACTATTCCTCGTTGAACCACTGTTAAGGTCATCGTTCCCTTTTCTACAGCTTTTGTAGGGCGAGGATGATTGGTCGGAGTCCATGGGAACTCACCAGCGATTTTTCTGCCCGATTAACCCGCTGGACCATGGTTTTTTCTAAGGGATGGTTTAACGGTGCTGAAAGATGGATGATCGAAGATAGAAACGCGGATGCTTCTTTTTTAAAGCATGTAAGGAGATACGATAAAATATAAAAGAAAAGCGAGAGGAATAATATCGATACAAGATAGAATCATCGAAGTACTTTTAGACAGGTACTGCGTGAAACATCTGTCGAAACGTACAACGATGGGTACGTCGCGTTTCGTCGTGATTGTTTCGTTGAACAGGATACATCGCGACGGTATTCGCGAGAAAATTTGCACCTCGATTGCACGCGCTCTTTTATTCATCGATTCCCTGACGAACTCGATGTCCGCTGTCGCTCTGATTCCTGTTTCGCGAGATTAAATCCGTCGATTACCATGCCGTACGTTCTATGAAAGTCGTATGACCAGAGAAGCGAATGTTTAAAGCACGAAATCGAGCAGCCTGGATTTCGTTTTAGGGTAAAAAACCAGGCCAGCGCGGTCCAATGTTTTCTCGACGCGAACGACATTCCGCGATTTTTACCCAGCTGCGTCCTGTCAAGCTGGATCACGTCGGATGATATTGGATTATTCCGAACGGCCGTATTGCCTCGCTCTGAAATATTCCCTGCAGACCGACTCGAATAAGTTTCCAACTGTTAAGCTTCTATCGTTTACCGGCAGATGTGTTCATAATCATCCTGTCAATGGAATCAGTTGATGAATAAATAACTTTCTCTCTTTAGATCTATATCGAATAAAACACTCGGATGTCTATCATCGACCGACTTGCGCGTATAAATAATTTTTATCTCGTTTTAATGTAATATCGATTAAGCAATCATTCACAGTTAAATACCAGAATGACGAGTAACTTCTTGCCAAATATTTATTTAATCCTTTGCACAGTTTCACCTGGCGATTCATCGAGTTCTAGGGCACGAAACCAGCAAACCGGTGCTCGTATCACTTAACCGGCGCGTGTAAACGTCCCACGTTTCCATTGTAATTGTTCCGAACAATTCCAAGTTAAATACTCGCTGTTTTGTCGACTAATCGGTTTACCGTCAAAGGGGCTAGGTTAACGAGCGATTTTCCGATAGTTGTACAACCTGATGCACCTCTGTGTATGCATGTACGCTTGATTCATAAACTCCTATCGAAAACTCGCATTGTTCGAAGCGATTAATTAAATCATTGCCGCGAAAATTTGCTTGTTATTGCGATTATCCTTTCTTTTCGACCTTTTACACTTACCCTTTACGTCTATTCTTTCCTCGCAGTTCTATTCTCCTTAACTTCTGCCTACAAGGTGTAAATAAGAAGTGGATGCTGTCCAAGCATCTCGTACTTGTCATATACATTTTCGAGACATCTTGTAACTGTCACATGTATTTTCTGATTTGTTTTAAACTTCGCTAATACAGTTATGGTAGTCTCGTATCGGTTCCAACGAGACAGTACATTGTTTCGTACAGTACGCGCAATACGTACATTCGTAAAAGCGTCTACGAATCTTTGAATACTTTCATCCAAGTTGCGTATATTTAAAATAAACGTAAAGTACTGCCGCGTATAACGAGAAAAATCAGCTTCAAACAACATTTTTGTACGCGAACTGTTTTCATCGCTGTCTCGAATTCAGTTTTTTTATCTGTACTCTGTATATCACGTTTCCGCAGCATCGATCCGTATCCATTTCCATGTAACTTTTGAAGTTGATCGTGTTACGCCACGTCCTGACTTCTAACCTCGGCAAATAAATAAATATTTGCGCACGGGTTAATTAAAACACCCTCTTAGGACACGGGGTTGAGTTCCGCCATCGGCTTACCGAGAGTAAGCAACACACCACTCGGAAAATGTCTAACTGACGTATCAGCGTTTAAAGGTGACCGTCTCGCGTTTTAGACCCGCCGGCGTTTTCTATTTGTCCGTCTTCTACTCGTGTTGCTATAAACTTTGGTTGTAGTCACGCGGACCCGCTCTTTGGAATCATGAAAGTTTCACAGTCGAATATTCTCGAACTTGCTTACCTTCGTTCTGTTTAAAGCATCCACGCAGAGACTAGAGATTTCTCTTTCTTGTCCTTATTAAGTCGATCGTTTGTTCGAGTTAAGAATTTTCTGGAAAGCGCAGCTGCCTGAGTTTATCCCTATGCATTTTCTACGCTGTTTTATCGTTTAATTTTGGATGGGCGTTGCTATAATACGTATTTTTTCGTTCACAGTTTTAAGAAGCATGGATTGCGTGCTAATGTTTGAACGCTTGTGGCGTGGAATACCGGCGAGTGGTATCTTATCTTGTTTTAATACGACTGTGGCAGCACTCGACAACAAATACCGCCACTCGACACTAACTTCTCCCGGACGATGGTGGCGCAGTGGTTAGCGCCTTAGGTTACGAACGTTCGGGACCGCCGGGTTCGAATCCCGGCGCCCGTAGTCCTATTTTTCTTCCACGCATCTAAATTAGAAGAAAAATAGCAGTACCCCAGCAGCCTAGCGACATCTTCAGCCAGTAGCTACAATTATCAGAGACAACACACAGACCACCACCTCACGACTGTATCGATCAAATAAGCTCAGGTTACTCACAACGTTATTTAGTGTATCGTTCATTCTGCAAACTGTCGCACGCGATAATAAACGCTTTAACATTTTGAAAACTTTTAATTTAATAAAATAATACGTAGAGAAATAATCTCTCTAACACCCATGGTGCTCCAATATTAATAGGAGGAATCAATAAGAATAGCCTGTGCCTGTACCAAATATGTTACTATTTCTTCCGATTGCCGTTGCAAATTCAACGTTGAATTCATGTTAGATTTTTCTACACACGTAACACGAAGGTGAACTATTTTCCATCCTGGGTATTCTCATGGAAATGGCGCGTCGAGCCAGGAAACAGACTTTATTTACGCATTCTTAGCCCAGGCATCGCTTCAAGCGAGGATTTTCGGTCTCGGACAGAGTCGCGTGATCGCAGTTTCGCGGTTACTATTCTGAATACGTCAGCTTGTCCGTTATTTACACCTGTCAAGAGCGTCACTTAACACACTTCCGGCGGTTCTTCTGCGTCGCTGCGCACTCGACGCTAGCTCGTCCACGCTTCGGTCCGTTTACTTTTCATTGTGCCACGTGCATATGGGTCACGTACGTCGCCGTGCGAAATTTTTCACGGAGAAATGACGGCGAAACGAACGCGAGCAGAGGATCACGCGGCGCGAATATGATCGAGGTGGTCGATAAAAATGTTAGTTCAGTTTACGGAGTATCGATGCGATACGGTGGATTCTAACGGAATCCATGCCTTGCGGTCGATTCTACGTTTCATGCCGCCTGTTTTCCTTAATTAGGATGGTTCGAGCGCTCTGACTGGCTTTTGAAGCAAACGTAGCGGATTAAAGTGGAAATTCTGCGAAAATCGAGTAATCGCGCGATCATCTGGACATTTGTAATTCCATTTGTAATTCATCGAGTACTTATTGCGTAATTTTAAGCGAAATATTCGTCGAGTTTCGTGAACTTTATACGGTTAAGTTTCCACGATGATTTAAATTATCGATATAACTTAAATGAAACGAGAGGAGTAAGGAACGGTAGAAAATTTCTCTTAGAAAAGAAAAATGCCGATTTACTGACAATTTATCAGCGAGTGTCTGACAATATGTGTGAAGTTAAATACATAGTTATGCCGTAATAATGTCCGTCTGTAAACCGTCTACGTAAAATCTCGCTAAAAACTTTTTCGTAATACTCTTGTAAAAATGTACGTGATGTTGAAGTTAAAAAGGAGCATAGCTGTGGGAAAAATGTTCCAATAAACTACCTCCTTTTTACACAGGTAGATACCACTCCACACGTGTTTAACGCGTTTGACCATATACAGACCGTTTTTACCAATTTCACTTATTTGGCCTTTTTTCTCATTTTCCTTTCCTTTCAAAATTCTCCCTATCTTTTTATACCTTTTAATATATAAATCATGATGACTCTTTATTTACGACACTTGATGCGTATTTTACGATCTTTTTAAATAGCCATAAACAGCAATAGCCACGTTCCAGTATTTTCACGAGAACAAAACCGGCTGGAACGAGCAAGTCAAATAGGACACCCGATACAACAGTTGCTTTTATCGCGACTAGTCGTAAAAAGCTGTACTGTAATTGTCACAACTTCACCGGTTCTCGCGGAAATGCCGTGTAACACCCGGCGAATTATGCGCTCGCATGTCCTCGCGGCGCGTGTTCACATGCCGATAAGTGTCTATCGCTATGAAAATCCCCGTGAATACTCTCGCACACCTGATTTCCTACAAAATATTCCAACTGCGTCGTTCGCGATATCGACCACTACTTTTCGATCGGTCCTATTTTGTAAGTGCGCCGATCGAATTACGGCTATCGCTAAAAATACATTCGCCTGTGAGTTTACAGAGTATAGCGATACATTTTATTCGATGATGGTAACTTCTGTCTCGATTAATATTCCAGTCGTTCGTTGGTATCGAATATTACGTAGGGAACTCGACACCGTCTAGTGTGTTTTAGAATATTTTACTTTTTCTGTAAACTTTTCGTTCACGCATTTTTTTGCAGATTAGCTTAACAAATTGGATGGTGCATAGAACGAACATGCGAAGATTTAATTATACTCCATTATTTGAATCCTTTTTGTACATGAAAACCCACTCCTTTGGTCGGTACATAATAACAGTCATCAAAACCGCATGAAAACTTTGGTTTTCATCTTGCGTGTGGAGTAAGCTAGTTTGCACACTGGTATCTTATGGCATTTGCATTTATTGTCCGTTTATTTAACAATAAAACGAGACCGACGGTACAGCGTATTCGGCGGTATCGCGGGACGCCGTAAATTCGACCGAACGCGGCCGGCTCGCATCGGTGGGAACCGCAAGAACGCGCGTTACGCGCGATACTAATTTCCGTTTTAATTAACATTTCACTCGGGCAATTAATTAACGTCGCCAGCGTTGGATCGCGCTGCTCGCGCGCCACAAAGAGACCACGATTCATTCATCGAGCAAACGTTCGGAGAGCTGCGAACGAAGCTTCGAAATCGTCCCGCGATCGCGTTCCTTTCTCTCTACGTTTTCTATTCGCTCGATTAATCGTCGAAGTCGTGGCGATGAGGCCGAAGACGCGCGGCCACGGAACACCGATTTACATACTATTAATTAGAGGCTAGCACGTCCTATGCAAATTCCACGTAGCTGCGTATTGTATGTAATTAATGCGGCTTCTCGGCGAAGTGCGCGGTGATTAATGCAGGCTTGGTCGAACGTCGAGGGTTGGTTCTGTGCTCGGTTCCGAGGGAATTGTTGGTAGCTTCTTTGTGCAGCGGGGGTTGAAGCAGAGGGAGGGTGAAACGCTGGACGCGTAATGCGAGTCTGTGTTGCTCTTTGGAATTCGAAATCGCTCGCAAGTTGCATGTGTGAGAGGATACCGAGAGTGTGTTTGCTTCTCGAACACGGCGATTAACGCGCAATTTTTAGTTTCGTAAGGATTTTACGATAGGGTTCGAAAGGGAAGAGACAATGTTGATCGCGGCGAGACTGTCTTATAGTAAGCGACGTAATGATAAATATTTTTCATTCTTCGTTCTATCTATGTGTTATATCTATAAATATTTTTCATTCTTCGTTCTATCTACCTACCAAATCTAGGATTTGGTATGGTGAATATGGAAAATACAACTAAAAATGGAACAGTAAATATATAGGTTGATTTACAACGAAAGGAAGAACGATTCTATCAGAACAATTTTCTAGAAAGCAAATGATCGTACGAAAAAATTTATGTTCTACGTTTTTCATCCGTTCTGTCATGTAAAACAACTTTGTTCTCTATGGTATCGTTCAATTTTCCGGAAAACAATGGCTCGTTTTAAAAAACTTTACTCTACATCTTTTATTCGTTTTGATACGTAAAGTTTCATGACGTACCATTCATCGCTGAACGCTTTCAATTGTATGTTAGTACACGATTTTCGCCAAACAAGATTTCGTTTTCTACGTATTAACCGAGTTTCGTTTAAGCATAATAAAGTTTCCTAAAATTTTCGAACTGTAAACGTTTCGATGTTTTCAAACGATCGATGAAAATTCACGTAAGTATTTTTAAATATTAATTCGAAAGTTTTGAGAAGCAAACAAATATCGCGTTAGCGCGGTATCTTTATCAACTTTCCACTGGCAAGGAAACTTTAGATTTTCAATAATATTCCCGGTTATCGTTGGAGGATTCGTTGAGCAGGGGATCGGCGTGGAGGCGCCCCGATGACGTCTCACCTCCCCCTCCAACCCCAACCCTCGGCAACACTGTCAGAAGTAGCAGAGTGTAGATATCGCGAGAGGAGAAGTTACGCGAGAAATTAACTCGCTGCTTGTTATTTCAGTTGCGGATGCGTTACTCCCCCCTGGGTGAGAGGGTGGAGACGGCTAAGCGGGGGTAAGAGAGGAGAGGGTGAAATCGAGTTTCTCAACAGTTGCATGTCGACAATCGGTAATGCTTCTGACGTGTACCGCCTTCCTTTTCGCTCTACGCTCCATGTCCTCGTTCTCTCTGTCTGGCTAGAATGGGGTTACGTCACTTCGCATCTGTATCTTCATGCACAGAATGTATTGTATCACGATCACCGAGACACCCTGTATATATTTCGAGCTGCTATGCGCGAACGTACACGTGTACCGTTACTACTCGACTCGACTAGGCCAAGTTTTCACTCTTTGGAAACCGATGGCTGCTGTATTGACGGGCTGTTTGCTTGAATTTAACCGCGTAGGATAATGGTCGTGAAGCTTCCGCTAGGCTTCTCCACTACGCGAAGCGTAGTTCTTGAGCCCGAGTATTGTCGCGGCCAGATAAACGAGTTTTGAGACAATAGGCTTCGCGTTTAAGCCGACAATGGTCCGCCGCGACATTGCAGGACATGGGTCGGGTTGGAAGATTATTGGAATTTGTAAGGATTCACGGAGCGTGTATTTACCTATATAATAAATGACATGTTCGTAATAGTGTTAAGAAGATGGCAAGGTCTGTTGCTCATTGCGAGATCTATTCTAAGATAAGCTTGTTAGCGTCAGCCATTAATTCGCGCGACAGATTCTCCCACTTTATGAATTGTTGTTGAATCGTAAAATTACTAAGCGACACCGAGCTGTTATTTCGAACGACCGTGCCACAGTGAATATTAAAACTCGAAATGGGCAAAGGACCACAGGTTCATTGCGATTCAGAGCACAAGCCAGCCACGTGCGTTAGATCTCCCGGATGGTCCGTAAACTCTTTCGCGGTAAATTACTCGACTTGGTCCTTGGTTGCTTAATTAACTGGTAACTGATATCGTGTCAAAATGCGTTCTCGTATCCGTTCTTCAAACCGATATTTTCCTTCTAATTTCTTTATTCGCCTCTCTGTTTCTTCGTTTTCCATGGCGACGGATGAGTGATATTTAACGCGGAAAGAAGGATCACGGAGAGATGGTAAGTTTCGTGGGAGTTGGTACGAAGTTTAAAGGGTGTGTACCGTCGAAGCAACCACGTATTATTAGCTGGTAGCAACGAATGATATTGCTATGCGGTGTATACTTACTAGAGTCGTGGATGTCGGAAAGTTATGGAATGGCTGGCCCTGTAATTTACCTACTAAGTGTTTGCGTACCTGGGGCCGCGGCAGTGTGCAAAGTTAACTAATTAAACACTTAGCCGAAGTTTCGAACAAATTAAACGAATGCCTCCCACCCACCCCATTCTCCCTCTCTCTTTCACCTTCTCACTCTCTCCCTTCTAGCCGCGTCATTAAACATTCCTCGAAGTTTTTATTGCCCTCTTCTTCTTCTCCTTTTCCCCCTTCATGCCCGCTATATTTTTTGTTTCGTTATACCACCGGTTATGCGGCTATAGCCTGGCGTTTACCGGGTTGCTTCAAACGCCAAGCTTTTTCGGCACGGTGAGTCCTCGTGGAATTGAAAACACAACGATATCTTCTCTAAATTCCTCTTAACGTGGAACAGATTAAAATCGAAAATTTTGCGAAAGAAAAGAAACGAAAGCCACGAAAAGACGACGAATCGTCGGTTCAAACGTTTTTCCACGAGCGAGACGAAGAAGAGCGATCTTCCACGCCGAACAATTTCCATGGGGAATCCTTTGCTCCCTGCCTCTTCTGGACAGAATCGATCGGCTGAAACTTTAATTGGCCGACATTCAAGGTAAATTGCCGGGCCACTACGTCGTCGATACACGGAACCGTATCTGAGCAAATATTATACGTGACTTCGATACGAGGGCCGGATAAATTTCCAGTAAATTTCACGCGGTCTGCTAACCCGGCACTGCTAACGATCGATAAACCGGTTATAATGCTTTAAATTTTAACGCTGATCCCTCCGGCGTGCCTGTAACATTATTATCGCCGCATAGCCGGTGACGCACGCGTATACGGAACGCTTCATAATAAAACAGCCTCCCGGAACGCATACATCCTCTTTCACCCATTTTCAAACTATTCGCGATGAATAGTCGAAGGCGTCCGATCGCGATATTTGTTCGCAACTTCCGTGGCTTTCGTCAATGTAACCGACCTATTCGACGCTTTTTACGTTCTTTCCCAGCGTATCGACCTTATCGCCAAGCCTCGTCGTCTTTCCCAGTCCGTTTACAAGAGTCCTTTTTACGGTGTTGCACGAGGCGCAGCAGAAGCTTTCGATCACCGAGGCAAAGGACTTTACGTTGCTTGGTTTGGCGCGCTACATTTCCTTATATTTTGCCTGGTATATAGCGTTCGAGTAGAAAGTACGAGAAGATCGATTAAAAGAGAGGAAAGTGGAATCATTGTCACTCTTTTCCTTTCTTCGGTTCAAAATTTTAAGCAAATCGGCGAAACGAATAAGTTCTCCGGACATCGAGTATTATTCTGTGCATTTTCGTACTCTTAAATTTCCTATAAACGAATAGCATATATAGTTGTTAAATAATTTAAAAACGAAAGGGTTAATTTGAACGATGAAATTAGATCTTCAAGGCAGCCGGTCAGGTAGTAGTCGTAAAAAGGCGTGAGCCTCGATCGTGGCCGCGGTTGATCAAGATTAAAAGTTTCAGGAGGTCCCAGTACGGCCAACGAAACTCCTTGGTTACGCTCGTTAAAACTTCCCTTAAGAAAGCTAAGACGTCTTAACGCATATAAATGGATCCGGTTCCATCGTTTGTCCGTGGGGGTTCGCTTAATTCCCCTGGGACCGCGTTAACGCGGTTTTTAGCGTGCCTCTGGGACATTGTTATAGTAGCCTTTACGATATAACGATATAACGAGGTCTTAAATTAAAGAACCGTGTAGTAATATCGACTGATGCAGCCACGTTCTTATAGTTGACTACGTTGTCCTACTTTTTATCGATACGGGCTAAATTACGATTAAAGTATAATTCATATAATCTTAACCGAGTTCGAAAGTCTTTAATTTCAGAGAATTCATAAGAACGTATAAATTTTCCTAGCTCCGATCGATTCGTTTATTCGTTTATTAATTGTAACTTTATCGTAAAGAAAATTTAGCAATGCAACGATTAATTTATATTAAATGTGTGCTTGCAATGCTGTTGAGACTCTTTTTAAAGCCAACAAATTCCATCGAGCATCTTGTACAAGATACTTCTCGTATCTGGTTACTTCTCGCTCTATCTCCTCAACTATTATTAAATTACTTCTGAATCGGAGATCTCGTGGGACCTCAGCTCACAGAGTATCGATGACCCGTGTCGAGGTCGACTGGAGTTTTAAATTGTTTCAGAACTATCGACAACTCCCGGCGCAATAGACAATCATCCTCCACTTACTAAATTGCTTAAACTATGATAGAAATTTATAATTTAATGGATCTAAAGGACTTTCGAGATATTTGATCTCTTCGTTTCTTTTAATCAAAGGTTTCGCTTGAAATTGTAGGAAAGCATCGTGAATTAACCATCGATATACATTCTCTATCATTCCTTCGTTATTTAGAAAGTAACTTCCCAGTTGTAAAATCTCTGTGATTATATAAAATTACGTGTAATTACATATCGTACGTAGGCTGGTAATATAGAAACACGAAACGAGATTCTTTCGATTTTTAAGAATTAACGTGGTAGAACGATGACAACGTATAAATGTGTTATTGATTACGAAAGTGTAAAAATACATCCATAGATATGGAGTAATTTTTTAAAACGACACCAAAAGTTAAATCAGCTCTGCGGTCCTAAATAATTCACAAAACAATACGAAAAAGTTAATCGAATGAGAAATTGAAAAACACTTAAATAATATACGAACTGAAAACGAGGGGAAGCAAGATGAAAAGAAAAACATCAGCATTAAAATTATGGGGGACATTCGAGCAATTTTTCACTGCGTGCCGGGCTGTTCTCCAAACAAATACCTGGCAGCACCGCGAGCACCCATAAAAAAGTCATAAGGCGAGCGTTAACAGCGAGAGCAGCAGCGGATCCAAGCGGAAAGAAACACGCGTGTACGTGTCGCTAAAAATATCTCGCCGTCAGGGCTGTCGGCCCTGTTGGCTGAGAAAACGAAGAAAATATTCGTGTACCGTCCGAAGAGGAAGGGCCGAGGTGAAACGCGACGAAAACGCAGAACAATATTCCGCTCGTGTTTTCATCAGCTCGCGCATCTGAAAAGATATTGAATCCAAACGTATCTACTCGGCGTCGACAAAAATTTATTTAACGCTGCCGTTATTCAACGTTGGATCGGCGGTGAAAGCATCTTCCACCTTCAAAGACCCTGAGCTTCTTATTTGATAGAGTAATCCAAAGGAATCTCTCGTCGATGCTTACCAGTAGGGGAAAAACGAGAAACGAGAGAGAAAGAACGAATAGGGAGAATAAATATAGAAAATAAAACAGGGAAAAGCAGATAGAAATTCGTATGAAGCAGTTACAAGGAGAGGACCGATGCTCCGTTTCGAATAATCACGCGAACTCGTCTCGGAACCAGAATTCAGTGGGCCGTTCCTTTCAAAAAAGTTCGCTTCTGCATCGCGATCGATGCATGTTGCATAAGTTTCCTCCTCCACTGGATACATCTGCATGGAGAACGTTTCGTGTTACTTATGTAGCCTGGGATTCGGTTTGCGAGGGATTTTTCGAAAGGGTGAATAGGGTGTGTTTGGTCGTTCGGGGTAGTCGACAGACTCGCGACAGAGTTTCGTAGATACTTTAAATGCTCGGAACGGGAAAACACGCGACGGAACTGGAGAAAGTTCAATGGTAGGTGCGTTTCGATATTTATAGATGTTCGTGTCGCTAATGCGTGGTTCTGTGCAGAAGATATACATTGTCGTATATTTGTAAAACGTGAAGCATTAATTTGGATCAAGTGGACTATGAAATACGAGGTTGCACGACCTCTACGTCGAACCGAAGGAAATCTTAATTTATCGCGAATTGCTAATAACCTATTATAACGGCTGATACGATTGTAAACAATCGATCAAAACAAAAATAAATTGCGCGTTTACAATCGATAACTGAGCAAAGTACCGTGTATACGTATGGAACGTAAAAGGAAGTTGCGGTAATAGGACTGGAATACTCGGAACGATCGACTCGTCGTTTAAAGTCACGGTGATGAGATCGAACGTTTCGTTGCCGCGTTTTAATATCTCGTATATAAAATTTACTCAGGCCAGCGCCAAACGTATTAATATTGGCACGGATTTACGGTTTGATTAACGACCGCGCGGGCATTCTATCTGCGAAAAGCCCTCGAAAACGTTATTCAAAAGTGCTTTGACGCGTTACCAATTTCGCTCTTCGTTTGACTCCTCTTTTCCAATTAATTTCGCCTGCTCAGCCCCTGGCTGGCGTTCAGATAGTCAAAAGAGGAAAGGGAAAAGGAAGGAATGCTTGGCGGCTTCCTCCGCTAAGCTGATTCAATATAATTACTCGAACTGCGATTTTTATCCGTATACGCGTTTATTTGATAGGAATCTGTAGGATTCGTTTCGCCGGAACGAATTAAATCCCGTCTTTCTTTGTAGTCGCGATCGGAAACGATATCGCGATCAATGAACCAGACCGATCATTTTTCCCCACTTCTTTTTCTTTTATTCTCTGCCTATTACGTATCTGTTTCTGAAGCTTGTTTGTGTTAATCGCCCGATCCGACCGAATTGTCTCTACGGTTTTACGAAGAGGCTACGTTATAGAATTTCGATACGTTGGGGATTTCATAGCTTGTATAGATCTCATTATAGAATTCAACGCGATCATCTCGGTTTTAGCGTCGAGAAAATCTTTATCAGATTTGTGCTTCGCGGCTTACGTAAAATAGCAGAGAATTAAGAATCTTATAAAATTTCTAGAATATTTCCGAGTCAGAGGATCTACTTTTTTTGACGAAAAAGAATCTTCTTTGAATCCATCGGAAGAAAAACACAACAACAATAGCAGCGACACGATGTTTGCGTTCACCTGCCTTATATCTTGCAGAAGGAGTGCCGTGTAATTGGCCGAGGATAAAAGCGCGAGACTCACGGCTTCGCGTCGTTCATCCGGTGCGCGTCATCACACGTCGAGAACCGCTGAAGAATGTTCTCGGGTATCATGAAAATTTCTCCAACTACGCGGAAAGTCGTTTAAAAACTAATCTCACTGCCATTAAAAAGTTGTAACGAGTCGTCCAACTTTCACGCCCCGTCCCTTTCCCACCGTCTATCCGTTCCGTTGATCTCTTGGCTGGCCGAAAAATATCTCCCCGTCAAACGTACTCGAAATCTCAACTTTTCATTGCACGCGAGAGGGAGCGAGAAGAATAGAGGAGGAGAGAGAAAGAGGAAGTGGGTGAGAGAGGACCCGGCATCTCCGCACGCCACGACCGTTATTCTTTCTATCGTTCACAGGCACGACTACGCGCTCGAGAGCGCGCGATATTTACGACGAAAGCGTTTTTTAATATACCTAGCACGAGCTCCTGTGCCGATGGATATTTACGAGGGGCGCAGCGCGAAAATTCGAAACGCGACAACGAAAATTAATCAGCGTTGTATATGGGATGCACAGGATATGGCGCTTTTGTGTGGCAAGCTTCGATATGTGGTGAAATCATGAAAGCGGCGAGCGATACGGATGATAGAACGTATCCAGAACAACACGTTTGTCCAGTAAACGTATGCTGTATCTCGTTTTGGTTTTTAGTAATTGAGTTTCGAAGATGATAGGAGTCGCGATTACTGTACGCGTGTCATTTTTGTTCAGGTTCTCTGGTACTTTTTCGTGTAAAGTATCGTTTAGAACGAAGTAGCATAGGATTAATATATAGTACTAAGTAATATTAAATTTCCAATCTCGTAAAAACGCTTTATTCGCGGTAGCTTGTTCGTTGAAACGCGCTTCGATTCTCATTACGTTACTCTCTTCCAGCAGGACACGCATCTAGTGCACGATGGATTAACAAAGACTAACGAAAAGTTCAAATTCCGCCGAGAAAAACGATCCTTGTTACACTAAAATTACTCATCTATCGAGCGAGCGATCTTTACGAAACAAAGTTGCTTCTCGTTATTAAAAAACAAAGCAGGTGCTCCATTTTTGGCTTTGTTGTCGTGGTAAACGGTTCGTCGATAGCGTCGGTCGTCCGCCCGTATCGACGGAGTATTGTTGTCTCAACAGGACGAACGTCTAATCTTTATCCGTTCGCCATTAAGGCGAAAATGTCGCGGGCGACAACAAGGAGACAAGTCAATAAAGCAGAGAGACAAAGGACGTAGAACAAAAGAGTTTTCCCTGAAGGACAAATAAGTTCGGTTATAAAGCAGCTGCTCGTAATATAAAAGACGACCGGCGAATGAGTTTGTGCGCGCGTAAACGTCGACTTGGAAACAGAGGTGGATCGAGGAGAAAGAACGGGGAAGCCGGTTAGAGAGCACCTTGTCGAAATAGCGAAAAACTAACAGTTAAAACGGAGCTGTAGCAACGTCATAGCGCGATATTATATCCCTTTCTCTTCGCGACAAGAAGCAGAGAGTCTTTATGCGACTACCAGCCAACCTTCGACAAACCCGAACCATTAGAAATGTCGTCGAACGAGCAGAAAATCGCTAAAGTCGATGTAGGTAAGTGAATAAGGAGAATAGAAATACTTACGACGAGACGAGGTTCGCTAGATCTGGCTCGTCTGTGATATTCTCGTGAATTTCTGATCATTGTTGCGACAATTTAAATTATTGGAACAGTCAAGATGGTCAAATGATGCCTTTTTATAAAAATTGTACAAATCTATGTACGAATGTATCGCGTATATCTTTGTTTAGATGATAAACATAGCGAAACAAATTTTTCTTCATGTTCGAACGTTTCTTTTTCGTTCGATTCCCTCGCCTCTGGCGATGGAAATTGTGATCGCGATTGTCACCAGTGGTTCCTCCGATGTCAGTCTCAATCTGGTTCGACTATCCGCGGTATTAAATTACAGCGAGCCGTCCAGCACACGCTTCTTGCCAAAAGCTCTGGCCGCATCGATCGGTCCGTAGCTAATTGTCAATTTCCTGACCGATAAATCATGCAGGCTAGCTCGCGACCGCTTGCCCGCGAGATTGCCAGACACTGTATTATCGGTACAATTGTTGTCGTTAAAATTGCAGCGAACAAACACGCGGATCGCCTCGTTAGATTGTTCCGTTCAACTTTCGTTCGACATATCGTGCCACGGAATTCTTGTTGTAGCGTTTTATCGTTGAAGTATCGTTTAACGTAAGGAATTACTCTTTGACTTAAATTAAATTAATTATGAATTATGGAGAAATTTGGGAAAACTCATAGTGTGGTTAGGGTTAGGTTTGTGAACGTTGGACATTAGGAATTATGGTTGTTGCATCGTTGAAAGATCGAAGGAAATTTCATTGTGAATTTTATGCGTTGAGTATATATAAGGAACACAGGATTAAGGTACTTTGATACAGACGCTCGGAAGATACGAAACTGATAGTTTGGACTCAGATGCATTGATCGACGAGCACGTCAAAAGCGTCGAGAATGTTTCGTTTTTGCCGCGAAAATGACATTCTTTAAACAACTACTGTCACAGCTAGATGAAGTAATCGTTCCATACTCGAACTACCTACAAAGTAATTGATCTACATATCAGAGGAATTAAAGTACGTTCTACTTGTCTTCCTTGAATTTAATCAAGAACGATTTCGAACACGACAGATATTAAAAGAGACAAGCTACTATTCTCCAAGTGGTTCGATCGAGTTACTCCAAGAAGTTTAAGAGTCCTTTATCATCGTGAGAAGTCTTTCCAAATTCGTTTGCGGGTCGATTAATCGACTAGTGGAATCCATCTATTTTTATTGAAACTTCACATGTAAGTCAGACATTGCTTTAAATTATTGGATACTGGCGACTTTCCTAAGTAAGTTATAATTTATAAATATAATATCGTCGAGCCATGCAACTGGGATAAATCAATTTAATATGTCCAAGTTAGAGTATACAAAAGTTAATAAAAAGTACCAATACCATGAATACATCGATCAATTTCTCCTATGTTTGTAATTTCTCTGATGAACCTAGTTTGCTTCCTTGTTAATGGATTAGTTCTTCACTCCAGGAACTCGAGTTTCCGATATAACGAGACATTGAATTCACAAAAGTGAACCGGTGAAAAGTGGCGTGCTCGTGTGACACGTTAACGATTGTTTCGTTAACGATCGTTAATAACAGACTCGCGGTACTTTTTCTTCTTTCGTCCCTTTTTCCTTCTTTTTTTTTTATTGAACCATGCTAACGAACGCCTGTTTCTTTTATTTTCTCCCCTTCGTGAGAAGACGCCTCGACCATCATCCGCACCGATTAGCGTCGTTATCGTCGCGTAAACAACGCCTTTACGGTCGAGATGCGCGAACAATACCATATTGCAGGTCTAATGGCCGCATGTTCTTCGAACATGCGTTAAACATCCGTGGCAATTACTCGAAACTACTTTTCTTTGCGTCGAGATACTGTAATCGTAGTCCGTATACGCGCAAAGGAAAAATTAGGAACAAAGCTGACGGTAAGGAAAGAACTTTTAGTTTTACAGTTACGATAAAACCACGTTATCGGAACACGTGTCGTAGTTAACAGATCAAAGCTCTAATCTCATAATAAAATTTTGCTATCGTACAGTTCCTTGTACGTTCAATATTTCTAGCGACTGAAATAAATAAAACATTGTCTAGTCATAAGTCATCGCACCTATCCGAGATTCGCGATGAGGCGTAGCGTTTCACTCGTCCCGAGTTTCGCCCATTCCCTTTCTTTTCCTCTTATTCTTCTTTCTTTCTCTTTCAACGACGGCACCAAACGGGTTTTCGGGGGCGAGCAAGCGAGATCGTTTTCATTTGCAAGCTGTTACGAGTGCAGCATCTGCTGCTAAACGCTATAAACAGCTTTACTCGACTCGTAATGGCGGAAGGTGGAGTTTAACTTTGGAATAGGGTAGCCATCCATGCTGGCAGCTAGAGAGGAGGCAAGCGGACCCTTCGTGTACTCGTCGCTTGCCGTTGCTAGCCAACTACGGAGTGCTGGTCCTCGGTAATAGAATGTAAGTGCAATAATAGAGTCGCCACTTACTATCTACGAAAACCCTATTTCGTCTTCCGCGTCCACGTCCCCCTCGCCTTTCTTCGGGTCTTCTTCCACCTCTCGACCACCCTACGACGATCTCGTCCATCTTTAACTCGGTCCATTTTCTCCTTTTTTCACGCTCCTCTAGTTTTCTACCTTCTCCTCGCTTCGAGTTTGCCTTTTACCCCTACCACGACCACGCATACTTTACACGTACCGTCTATTGTCTTCTGAAAACTACGGACGAGGGATAAGTCATAAAATGCCAGAGAATGCGACTCTGTGACTTTGGTTTACGGTTAATGGGGCGAGTACTTACAGGAGTATTGGAATTTTTAAAACGATTTTTCTACTAATTATTGGTTAAGTTTTCATACTGACACGAGTCTCGGATGAAGAATGTTTGAATGATTTCGTTAGAGGGGGATATTTCACGTTTATCGCTTTCGAGATAACATTTACATGCACGGCTAATAAATCGAGACTAAAACAATTATAATTATAGAGACACGTACCTTAATTCCTTCTATTTACCGTAATCCACTCTTTCTACCTTTTTTTCTTCTTAAATTCTTCTTCTCCAGTCTTTTATTTTATTCCGTATGAATGTTGAACTTTCGCCAATTAACTCGCCGCGTAACGTTGCCTGGGTCATTATCTGCCGCTTCTACACCCCCTTCGGTGCAATCGTTTACACGGCCACTTATGTCGGTTCCCTATGGCGCTAATGCCGTAAAAACGGGACGAGGAACCGGTTAAAAGCTAGCGTGGCTAAGTGGAAATTAATTGCCAGAGCAAAACCGATCTGCTCGATGCGCGATAAGGCTGCAAATTTTCTTTTTTCTTCGAACTGTTTTGTTTCGAGTAATTGATGCTTCTTGCGCCTATTGAACGTGAATAATTCGATAGGTCAGAGGTACAGGATGAATATATTATATTATGAAATTTTCCGGCACAATTTTTGTCATTTTGAAAATCATAAACGCTGATCTACGTAATTAAAGAATTTGTATTATTATTATGTATTTAACTCATTGGCTATTATAGCCACAAAGTAAATATTCTCTTTAATTCAAAAGACACATGCACGTATATTCAATATCGCAAAATATTTTTTAATTCGTAGAAGATCAACATGTACAGAAATTTAATTGAAATATCTGTATTTTACGATAATTTCAGTGAGAAAGTTGGAGGTTTATGACTCGATAATACTCACATATACGTCGTTTGATGTTACATCCTCTTGTCTATACAACTCTAATTACCACGTTCGACCTAAAGAAAATATTTCTTAAACGAGTTACACGGAACGAAGCATCATTCGCTATTCAAAGTCAATCTGAATCAGTAATTAACCAAGAACCGGTTTTTTCATCCGTTCAGTCTTTCGCGCAGAAAAAGCTAACTTCTTTTAAACAGATCTTAAAAATCACTTTTCGATAATTGCCACGTGCTAGTACACGGAAACGTGTGTTTTCTTCGGATAAAAACGCAACGATTCAAACGAGGCTAATCGTGCTTTTAATTGCGTCCCATCTTCCAGTTGGTTCGTAGACCGAAGGAAGCCTCTTTTCTCGTCCGTTTCCGTGGCAACAGAGCGGAAAAGAGCCACAGGAACGTTATCATTTTGCGTCTGGCCTGGTTCTCACGTGGCTGATACGTTGCTGCAGAAAAATTCGTCCAGCTTCGGAAAGTTGGTTCACGCGGCCCGCTAACGGATCACCACTTTTATATTTTTAAAACTGCCGTCTACGATGATATTTTGTTGGCGACCACGGTGAAACAAACGATCGAGGACAGGGTCGATCGGGGATTTGCTTGCCTACACGATTTGCTTCGTAAATTGTTTTTATCGGTGTTGTTCTTTTCTTGATTCGTGACTCGTAATCGGATGTAATCCATTTGTGATTTGTGATTTTTTCATTGGTGGATTAAAAATGAAAAATTGGGCGAATCCTGACTTTTATGATATTTTTATCGATTGTAAGCGGAGAAAATGCAGTCTAAACGGAGATTTGTCTCGTTTTTTAGATATTATATCGCGTGCTTTGTGTACTCCGGATATTTGATTTATCGTTTGTCGTATGTTCGTTGTATGTGTTCTATACAGTTTTCTAAAATTTAGAGATTCAGAATCCACGTGGTTAAATATATCGTTATGCGAGAATACATGTTTATTTGTACGTTTTGCACCAAAACGTAACGAGTACTGTCAAATTTATTCATAACGGTACGGACCAGTTGCTTTCAGTGGTCTAAATATTTCGTGTCGCATTATATATTCAAGCGAAATGTTGTACAAAGAATAAACGTTTACGGTTACAGGGTATTTTTTTTTTCTTTTTTTTTTTTAGAACGAAAGAATCAAAAAATTGTTAGCATGCTGTAAAAATAAATGGAAAATTTGTTGTTCACAGCCCAGGGATACGAGAAATACCGTAGATTGTGTTTGACTTTATACCTGTGATATTTTCAACAGGACAGGAGAAAAATGCCGGTGTAATTTAATATTCTCACTGTTTTCAGTGCTTTGGATCACGTAAGTATTAACTACGGTTTCGTACCATGAGATTGTTTTCTCTCTATACAATTTTACAAAATGCAATTTACGCGAGGTTTCGCATTTTCATTTTCGAACCGTGCGATGCTTTATTAGAAGACACTGACGTGCAAGTAGCGTGAAAAACAATTAAACGGCCACAAATGCCTTGGCCGAGTATAAAAAGCGTTGTTCTCTTGTTTAATTTCTCAATTTCATTTCCACGATATCAACGAGTCTTCAGGATATAATATGAAAATAGCACAGCACGATAGACGATTCCATATAGCCTAATTAAATAATTGCACCTAACTAATTAGTAAGTGAATACCAAGGCTTTTTGTACGTTATCGTTCGACTATGTGAAAAATATTTTCATAAAATATACGTCACATCCTAAAATAAAATAAAAAGGGCAGATACAAAAATACTTACGCACGATGCTATACGTAACATGTTTTATTCGCCGTTGAAGTAAAAACAGTCAATGACTTAATCGGACGTGTCGTTATTAAAATTTAATTAGTTCATATTAATATTAATAAATGATAAAACTTCTTGCAAGATACGTCCATTTGGAGATTGAGACGCGTCCCACGCGCTTGTACCGACGAATCCTATAGTAGAAAGAGAGTGGGCGAGGTCATCGTATCACGACTGACAGATTAACGTGGAATGAATCACAGGAAGCATGACGTATCCGAGGGGTAGCTACCCCAAGCTTGTTGTCCTCCATCGTTAAACGAGTCGCTAACTTTCTTAATTTCTCGGGACGAATTTCCTATCGTGTAACTGAATGGAACATCTCGAAAATTGCTTGATACTGAAACTCGCAACTACGTAGACCGAATGAGAGAACTTTCGTCGGCGCGGTCGAAGCTTTGAGCTACGGAACGAACATCGTTTCTACGCGGTCCTAACAACTTCCGCTCCATCTTCCATTGATTATTGTGGCAGGATTTGAAGGACCAATTAGAGCGTGGCTTTCGCGATACGAAATATTCCTCCATAAGTTGTACATACTGTTTCAGATAGTTGGTGGCAAATTTTAGAAGCACGCGGTGCTCATTGAAACGAGCATCCTTCGAAAAGGTCTTACGGTGTAAACTGTATGGTACAGACTTAGGTTTCTATGAGAAAAACAAGGAAGAGTACGAGTTTCTCGTACGATTAAAGAGATACAGGAGGTTCGAATAGCATAGAATAGTAATATTCATAGCGCGAGGATCGGAGCACTTTTAATCGAATCCTCTAGATGTAGCGCGATGAAATCGCTTTCGCCGGAAGGCGACAAGCCGCGCATTTGCTCCTGTATTGAGCGGCGGAAAATACCATGCAATTCAGAGCGTCGAACGTCGAATGAGAATGCGATTGTAAAGCGATCGTAAGTTGGGAAAAAGCGATCGTTCGATTGCTGATTCTCGAACGAGCTGTCTTTGATAAGAGAACAGCGATATCAAGTCTTGGACCTATCTAATTGCGGATCTATTACGTTTATTTATTATTTATTTGCAATTTATTACTTACGTTTACCAATGAGTAAATATGTTGGAAATTATCGTTAGGAATGTTAGAGCGATGATGATGATATATCTTCGAACTTTATTTCTGAGTCTTTGTATCGAATTGTTCCAATGAAAGATAAAAGATAATTCATAAAATCGTTGGGCTCGACGATGCGATAAATCCAACGCCATCCAGTATAATAATCGCGTTCAAAGACGTCTTACGCACGCTCGATGATCGCGCCGGATATCTTCAAGCATCTCTGTTTCTACTTCCCTTCTTATTTTTTCCACGCTCGGCCCGTTGGCGTCGTTTATTCTCCCACCGAATTTCAAGCCGGCGCGAAATGAAGCGAAATTAATTTCACCGACGGCGTCTGAACTCATCAGGAAAATCAGGCTACCCGGCGTGTTCCGCTCGAATCGCTCTGCGACACGTTGAATTTGATACCGAAAGAGCAGAGCGCAGCAGCGATAAAGAGAGAAAGAGAGGGAGGGAGAGGGAGAGAGAGAGAGAGAGAGAGCGAGTGAAAGAGAGAGAGAGAGAACGTTTGAAACGAGTTACACGAGGATGGCGGTGAATCCGAAAATTCTCGCTATTAAATCACGGTTAATTTTCTCTTCTGCAGGCGCGATAACTCTCCTGTCGCTGTGATTGAGCCATTGTACATCCCTTTTTTCCCTCTACCTCGTCCTTCTTTTTGTCTTTTACCTTTTCTTCTTTTCCCAGCGTTTTCTTTTTTTTATTCGTTCACGATCCATTCGAAATTGCCAGGGGGTGAAATAATCCATCGAACGGCTGATTCGCCCGGGTAAAATTTGTTTCGCTTGTGCAATAAATCGTCGGCGACTCGTCTTCGCTGGAAAATTCTCGTCTCCTCACTCCGTAGCAGCAGGATCGTGTCAATTAACGAGCATTCAACAGCTTCTCTCCACTTACGTCTCTTTTTGTTTTTTGTTTTTATTCTCTCCTTTTCCTTCCGCTCTCCTCGCTTTCGTACAGTGTCTCGTCTTGAATTAAGGAATTTCGAAGAACGTTTCTATATAGGGTCGTTATCGATCGGCGTTTTGTTTTTCTTTGGAACATGTAATTCGTAGGCACCTAGTAGGGCACCACTTTACTAAATTGAACGCGTAATTTTCTCGACGCACGCACACACTAGCACGCCTGCCGGAAGTCGAACGAATACCGGGATATCGCGAAGGCGCTTTTCTTCGATTTACGACGAGACACTATGTGTAGAGAAGTATCGACACCGCGATAAACAGCAATGATTCGACGAGGTTCGTGCGTTTATACATCGACGATATTTCCTTCTTCCTACTGGACGTATTTTCGATCGAGGAAGTGGAAGAGAAGAATCGTGTGCTGTTATTAATTGATTGTTCAACGTTTATACATTTTTATATTTATATAATCGAAGGCAAAGGAATCGAACCTACCGCAGTTTATACTTATTTAAGGTCGAACTCCGTTAATTCAACTTTTTTTCTTGACTTGCAAGGAAAATTAATTTTCCTCCGGCAGCTGTGTTTACCATGACCCGATACCTTCTTTTCATCCGTTAATCTACGAGTCGTGTACTCCTCGCAATTACGTTCTTCTCTATTCTCCTCGTGTACATAGCGTTTCCATAAGTGAGCACTTAGTCGCTTAACTAAATTCTAAATCGCGAGCCTCTTTGCGAATTCTGCCGAGTTACGCCTCGAAGAAGCAGCATCTTCGCGAGAAGCAGAGAAAGGAAAGGATGGATTCGAACAATGCATTCTGCAGAATATTTAAATGCGCGAACAGCCGATGAGCAAGAAGACTTAAAATAGTTGGAGCGGATGATACTTCAAGTTGATCCCTTCGCCTTCTGTTAAATTTTCATTAACCTGTTGTAAGACGACAGTAGGTAGGCACCTTAAGATCCTTTTTCTTTTTTTCAATTAAAGCGTCGTTTTGAAAGATACAACGAAAACTATTGCGAATTAATGTCACCAAACGTATAGAAGGAAAAGGAATGGAACAGACGTTAAATAAACATGAAGAAGCCTAGAAGATACGCGTTAGGGTCGGAATAAGATCCAAACGATTTGCAGAGCAAGTCGGATCATCGATTCTGCTGTTTGGTAAAATATACGGTAGAGAAGGGGGCGGTGGTTCTCGAGGAATACGTTTTTCCGATGAAAAACGACTGTTTGCGTTTTTAGCGGCAGATACGAATCTGTTTAGAGTGTCTGTGGTAGAAATGGTGACGCGGTCTCGGTTCGGTCGCTATTATTGTTCCGCCGGGGATGAGAGAATTTATGTTTGGTCGATAAGAGAAAAGGCGGTAACGAAAGTGCAAAGTTATTCCGGTATGGCCGAGATCTACGATAGTCGAGTTGCAAGACTGACTGGCAGTAAGCGGCCGATTTTGATATCCCGTCGAAACTTTGCCAACCAAAATGAAGTCGATCGATCTCACTTAGTTCTCTTTATTGTAGCAATAGAATATAAGCTTCAGACCTTTTCGTTAATTCGATATCTGCGATCGATGTTGTCGTGGAATTCTTCGTTTTCATAATTTTTCTCATCTCCGTTTTTCTTTTCGTAGCGGAATCCAATTTCAAAGACAACGTTAACGTAATAATAACTAGATACAAATCGTTCCATTTACGTAGTAATCTCTGTTTTAATTTATTTCTAGAATTCTCGCAAGAGGTTCAGTTTCTACGTTCGATCGATTATTTTCGTTGCAGACCATTTCCCTCCTCTCTTCCGATCTTTTCTCCGACCATAGATTACGCTCGTCTCTATCATCGAGTTTCATGAATTTATCACCGATAACATTCTCACGACGATATCCAGCTAATTTATATCCCGCCACATTTCGAGGGAAACGTGGACATATCGACGATAAAGACACCAGAGATCGAATAACCTCGTTATCTAGACAATATTGAGTTTCCTAAGGACATAAGCGTGGTGAAAAACAAAGCCACGCCTATCTTGATCAGCGAAATATACGAAACTCGATGAAAGGGCGGAAAAAGTCATGTAAGAAGTTTTGGGAATAGTGGCCTGGGGTCTAGAGCCAAGGGGTGAGTAATACGGGGAAGAATCCGGTAGGGAGTACAGGGTGTCTTAGAATAAACGAAAGCTCAGCAATCTTGGAAAACATTTGCGAAAAGTAAAATTTCGTTAAGAGAAAGTTTCAACTGATTTGATACAGGTCGAAGTAAAAGTTCAATTTCTTTGGGGAATGAATATTTTCCAGGTGTTACGCAAAAGGCTATTTTATAATATTTTATAATGTAGCGTGTCTCCTTCCAATTGTTCAGTATGTTAGTCCCTAAATTTACCGATTAATAAATTAATTCATCCCATACGATTAATAGCCAAACGCGATTTCACGAGAAATCTAGATCTAATAGCCGATAACGTAGTAACTTGCCTTATCTTAATTAGAGCTTTTGAACCATTTGTAAGGAGCCTAACGCTGAATCTACTTCGTGATCTTGAGAGAGCTTAATGTCAGGCAATAGTGGAATAACTTAGCTTATCCGATTTCCAAGTTATATCTCATTAGCTTCATAAAGATTCAGAAAGAACGGAATAGTTGTTGCACCCAAAATTTCTAAGAAATCTCCATCCACCGTGTCATTTCCACTTCCCAAAATATGGTTATAACCTAATCGTATATAATATTTTCAATATACTTTCTTAAGCAGTAAAAAGAGTCTGTCATGCAATTTGCAGGGATAAAATTACGATTCCATGATTATTTTCGATATCAGTCATTCAGTTTTGACAAAGACTGTAGAAACATCGGCCGGAAGGTCTAGACAAGAGAATGAAGGTACGACGCTAGCCCTCCAGACAATTCTATTCCCTACGACTTTCATGGCGATTCGTTTCGCCTTCGGGTTCTAGTGCCAGCGCGAATTGATGTTTGCTTTCGTTCGTGCGAGACCCTCCGTTTTTGCTCCATTTAAGAGGAAACGCCTTTCGATGGATGGCCTACAAATTTCCTAGACACTCTGACTGTTCGCGAGAACCTTTCCAGATTGCAAGAAACGGGCAATTAAGCTAGCAGTCAGCCGTCGAGTTCGTTAAAGCGAAAGTCAAACGAGATACAAGTTAGGCTTTCGCTGGCATCTTTCCTTTTCGATTCTTCGGCCAGTCTGACTCGCTTGTTTTCGGTCGTCTTCGTCCGCGGAACGTTCGTAGAACCTCCGGAGTTACACGTTCTGGTAGCAAACAAATTTATGCGTCCTCCGAGGAACCCAGGCAATACCAAAGATCAAGGATAGGGATGGGGAAAGTTTTTACAACTTTTCGTCTAAGTGTCTCCCCCCAAAAAATTCTACACAAATGCTCTTTCCTTTAGTTTCGGCAAATCTTACTCAATTTCTTTTCAAATTCTCCGTGCATCTAATTAATTGATTAATTGTTTGACGCGCGAATAACGCATTCTAAGTTTCGAATATACTGGTATGTATGTTAGCGGCAACGCATTTTCGTGCCGATATAATGGCAGATAGCTCGTCGTTAGTTAGCTTTACCCTAATTTATGACCGACGATTCGGTAAGGACTTGGGTAGCGTGCTTGAGTCAACGTTTGGGAAGTCGATAGTCGACGGCTCCAAGTATCGTTTATCATTAAAACACGATTCCTCGAAATTTCGTGATAAAGGTGAGAGGATAAAACAAAGGAGGTCATCGCTGTATGTGGTTTTCAAGAAAATAGAAACGGAGGGCCTTTCGTATTTTGCAACATCGCGTCGTAACGAATTCAGCAGGCGAGTACATATAGCTAGAAAGGGAACGATAAGCGTGGAAATACTTGGACGTTCCATTTTTGCAACTTCTGTTTACAGGCGGTCGCTTGTTTTCGTCGGCCCGCCGCTAAATTGTTCACGGTTTAAGTCACGAAATCTCGAACAGAACGACGACATGCATAAAATCCGTCCTTCTTTCGACGTGACTCGAGCTGGAAGTAAGAACTTCCAGCGAACTGCTCCTAACCAGAAGAAGAAGAAGAAGAAGAAGGGGTTCAAGCTGTTACGAGGAACGACCTGGTGTCTGTTGGAGATTGCATGGTGATCATTGAATATGGTACCGCATCAGAAACGCGTAAAATCTGCAAGCTGATCCGTTTCGCGGTTTTACGACGATAAATGGAGATCTTGTTTCGTGGTGCGGATCACTGCTGCAGTTTCAATACGTTGATCTCACGCAGTCGTAAAGAAGTATCTCGAATTTTGGCTAGAACTTTGTTCGAATAGATTTATTTTGTTTTTCTTTTCTTTTTTTTAACTGCGACTGCGTAGAGCTATTCGTTTTGGAAATTGGCATTTGGTAACGGGGTAGCAAGTTTGGAGAAGCCAATCTTTTTCGAAGTTTCTTTTTGTTAAGGATTTCCGAAGAAGATTCTCGTGTTTGGAACGTAGGATGATTTATTTTTGATTATTTAAAGTTACAAGGCGAATAGAAGTAAGCGTATTGCAAAAATATTTTAATAAAAGAAATTTAATAAATTTTGTAGCGATAGAATAAATTGTCAGATTTATGGAAGACAATTATAAACGATGATGGATGTTATATTAAAGATTAATATAACCACTTAATCGTTAACCTACAAATTATTCATAGCGACAAGTTTAATAGTTTGCTTATTCTAGCTATCGACTTTATATATTCAAGCCAGAATATCTTCCAATAATAAATTATCTATCTAATAAAATATACGCGACCACATTTATTTTTACCATTGCTCTATATTCTGTTCTAAGTAAATTTAAATATTAACTGATTATTATTTAATTAAATTTATTATCTTATTCTATCAAACAAATTTAATGCCGGTAAATCGAGAAAACTCGTGCACCAGAGGGTTGTTAGACATTTCGATGTGGAAAGCGCGAAAAAGAAAAAAAAACTACAAAATCTTTCGATGAACCTAATGCCGTGCTATACTTGTAACTCTGCACCGATCGTTCCCGCTTATTGTAACTCGGCTGATTACACGCTTCGGTATTACGTATTCCGTACGTACGGCAGCTTATTACCAAACGAAATGCAATTCGGTGTCAATCTAATTCAAACTCGGTGCATTTGCGATGCTAAGCAACGCCTCGACGCTTCTCGTAGATCTAACAAAATCCTGGATACCCGCCCTCAAATTTGACATCACATATTCGAAACCTAATCGTATCTGGAACCTTATCAATCTCCGTTCGAAAGCCAACGAAATTCAAAAGCAACCCGCTCGCCACCCCACGTAGGTCGAACAAATTTCCCGCCTGTACCATCGCACGAGACGACTCTCAACCTTCGCCCTTTCCCCACGGGAATACAAATTCCCCTAGGTTGCCAGGCCAACACCGACAGCCTAGCCATTGTGCATAAAATTCGCAGTCAGCCGGCGTCCGCTTCGTCACTCGGTCGTTCGAACGCGATTTTAAAGCGGCGCTGTCGGCCTCGTGATTTCAACCGGGCGGAATCATGAATATATTCAAGAGGCGCGAATTTTCGTCCTGGCAACAGGGGTGAGTTAGTTCCGACGGAATCCCTTGGCAGCCTCTGGTAAACAATTTACGTCCTGCGAAAGCGCTCGTTTAATTTCACAGCGAGGGTCTCGTCTTGTCTTCGATTCTTCCCAAATCTCGAAAATTTTCTCTCTACCGTCCGCCGTGATATTTTCGTCGACTTACAGTATGGCGCAAAATATCTCCAAAGTCTTGCTTATCCTATTTACCCTCAATTTCCTTATCATTTCCTATCGGTTTATGTACGACGAGAAAGAAGAAACGACCGGAGATTTTGAAACTCGATCGGGCGAATGGAACAACGTTCAGGATGATGGAAATTATTATTGCAATTTCTAGCGCGAATGTTTGTTTTAAGAGACTCTTTAATGGCGTTAAAGTATAGAGAGGATTTGGAGAGAACAACAAGTTAAAATTTATTTCCAAATTATCTAAATTTAGCTCTACATGTAGGAAGGACTCTCTGCAGGACTCGACAACACACTCGCTTGCTTATTCGTTTTCTTCTAATCGCTCCTTTGTCTCAATTCAGACCTGGACGTCCTGCGACGCTCACATACACTCTAGGCAGGGGGTGCATACATGTCTGCTCGCTCTTTGCTCCCTCACTCTCACACATACAATATAAATGTACTGTCTATTTAACAAATAGGTGAATATCGGAAGAGAACTTGTAATTGAGCGGACGATGCGCATGATTTCTGATTGATTTATGTTCTCGTATGAGATATTAGAATTTGCGAGTATAGGTAACTGTGGATGTTTTTGAAATTTATTCGGGCAGTGATAATGCGAATTTTTGGCAAGATATCGACTATTGGGAATTTACGGAAAAAGTAAATTTCGAAATTTTACTCTATAGTGGTGTCTTTTATATATCTATTTATTTTCCCAACACTCTGCAAACTTTTTCATGAATATTTTTTCGGTAAATTTAAGATTAAATTTGAAAATTCGAAATTGCTTTAGTTTCGCGCGACCCAGTAGTTTCGCAAATTAACAAGCAAAAACTTTAAGGACATCCATACCAGCCCTTTCGTGATCTTTTACGGGCTAAGGTGGTTCCAGGTAGCTAACGGTTTTTACATTTTCTCGAATACGGGAAATTTCGAGCGTCGGACAAAAAGTTAACACCGGTGGGTGCACCTGGCCAGAATCGAGCCCTGCCTACACAAGCTGTCTCGTTGTTAGCGAACTGGGTCAGAACGAGTTGGAGTAAGAACTCTGAAGAACAATAGTCGTATCTGGTCGAAGAGCATTCTGTGTTGCACCGAGGCACGCTTGACGCGCAGTTTTATATTTTTCCTCGAGGTAAGCTCGAGGTGTGTGAGTGGTTTGGATGTAACGAGGAAGATTTTTGTTTTGTTGAAAAATTGCTAGTATCTGGTACGATAGCGTAACAATATTTTGTCGAAAATTTGCGTTTCGCTTATCCGTTGCTCTTATATTACCGATTTTACAAAATATTTCTAAAAAGTCTTCTGTAAAACCAAATAGTATCTCCAAATAACTATTTAATCTTTGATCTAAAACAGCTGTATTAAATTCGAAAATTTAACTATTGAGATATGTATAATTTTATGTGCTAGACAAGGTTAGCTGCGTAATAGTAATACTTGTATGTGAATATCAGTGTGTGGAAGTATGTGTGTGCGCGGCGTCTGGAAAACAAAGAAATGTAAACTGTTCAGTCGGTTAACAATAGTCGGTATGGAAGAAACTGCTGAGACGCGTGCAAGTGTGTATTGATGAATATGTTTGAAATCGTTTATCAAATAAATATATAATTATTCTAATATAAATTCTGAGTGTAAATTTAGTGTTTTTATACCATTATTTCGGCTATTTTGATCCAAAATTCTCAACATTAACCTTACAAACATCGATATGAATGCGAAAAAGGAAGAAACAAAGCCAACGAGAAGGCTGGCGTAGTATAAGAAAAAGACGTTGGAAAATTTGCCGGTGAAAAGAAAAATAATTCAGTCTTGTAAAAAATACACGACTAGGTGGGACAGAGGCGGATGTTTGCAGGAAATTGAATTTACAATTTCACCGCCTAAATGCCCTCTTTTGTCGGATAAAAGCTGCCAGTCCGTAATAGGCTGGCGTGTCAACAGCTCGCTCGAGCTTTTCTATAGAATCTTTACCCTGCAACGTGACGTCGACCTTCGTAAATGATGTCACGCCACCTTTTCCCTTTTCCCTTTTCCTCGTCCCCTTTCTACATTCTACTTTTTACATTTCAAATCTTACAAAATTCCAGAAACTTTTATTCTCCCTTCATCCGTCGTTGCTAATCGAATCATTATCGGTAGTTGTTGTTTTTCTTCTTTCGGAATGAAACGAGAAATATAGGAGCGGCTAGGGTTTGGCTCTTTGCGCGTTTATGCTCGATCGAACTGACAAATGATCGATCTGCCGCGTGAGTCTCATTTTCCCGGTATCTGTAGCGTACTACGTTTGGCAGAGAATTCTTTTCCATATTTTCGAACGTCGGACGTAGAATTAGAATATCCGCCTTTAATTTGTCAAATAAATTTGTTTCGTTGTTTGGAGGCGGAGTTCGTGGTAACGATAGCTATGCCGATTAAATATACAGATTCTAGACAAAAATTTAAGTTAAGCGCGAAGGGAAATAAACAAGGAGAACGCGTTCATTGTCGTTACGAATGGAAACGTCCATTTGGTCGGAATTTAAAATAAATTGCTCATGCTCTGGGCGACGACGTCATTAGCGTTTGCTTTTCGTTTGTTTCGCATAAACGCGCGATACGATGTTTACGAATTTCCTGGACGATTATTGCTGGATTAATTACGGGAAGGCGCACGGTTCTTCCGATAATTACGCGAAAATGAGGACGCGGGCGAATTTAAAGCGCGACTTCGCCCCGCCCATTCGAGAATTTAATTACGCGGCCAAGTTGTTTTTCACCGTCCCTCTCCTTGCCTTTATGTGCTCGAATTCCACCACCGTTCACGGTGAAAGTGGACGCGTTCCCAACGACTCTTTTTACGTCCCTCGATCGAGCTTTAATTGCGATCAGGTCACGATACATCGACTTCCAATTTCTTCTCGGCTGTGCTTCAGCTTCTTGCGATCTCTTGTCCTCTTCATCGAGTTCCTCGATGACGTTCCGAAATGACGTTAAATTTACACGGAGGTAGCGACTGTATTATCGATCAATCAACCGTGCCGTGTTATTTAAACAACGAGTGTATGTAACGGTATATACATATACGCTGATGAACTGGAAATAAGAAGTTGTTACTATTTTTTCGCGAAATCGGAAGGCTGCAAATTGTAATTGCTTCTTACAACATCTAGAAATAATATATTCTACTATCTATCTATATGTCGGAGACGAAAGGACGCTGGAGCTGTCCCTCTGGAACTTCGGGAAAATCCGTAAAATTGCAATTAAAGTTTACAATCGTAATTAAACAATTTGCCGTCATCCTGCCCAATTGTACTTGTTTTCGATTTGTGATAATAAACTTGGGCTTAAGGCGACCACCAGTCGCCGAACGTAATCGCGGTCAACGGGACGGGCGTTCCGTCCAACAAAGGCGCGGAGTTACATTAAAAGAAACACCCATAGAGGTACTTGACAATAAAACATTCCAACGGTCCCTTCGGACAATGAATACCAGATGTGGAGGCACGTACACAGCACAAGCCCAGCCAGCCTGGAGACCCGCTATAAAACCTGGGTTTTCGGCAATTAAGATTTTTGCAAACGGACAGGCAGCTTTTGTCCCAAATCGACCAATCGACAGCGACGCCGATCGGAGGAGCTGGCGTACCTAGATACACTACCAGAGGTTGTCTCGGTGGTAACGTTGGGACGAACATTCATTCCTTCGGGAGATCTCATCGACGAAGAGACCAACACCGCTTGATCCGCGAGTAGTACACGTTCGAGTCGGTGTCAGTCTATCTCTCCTCCCGTTGACCGCGGATTCGTTACCGGACCCAAGGCCGCCGTCGCTCACATCGCAAGTGCCCCATCACCGCTGTTGATTGTCGAGTCGGTAGTGTTCCTACTCGTAGCATCAGGCCGCGTCTTCGTTATCACACAACGATGGTCAATTCCAAGGGAGGTCTATCAAACGCCCACAACC
>NT_176439.1:28378-51367 GCF_000188095.3 Bombus impatiens | reverse complement strand
TATATATATATATATATATATATATATATATATATATATATATATATATATATATATATATATATATATATATATATATATATATATATATATATATATATATATATATATATATATATATATATATATATATATATATATATATATATATATATATATATATATATATATATATATATATATATATATATATATATATATATATATATATATATATATATATATATATATATATATATATATATATATATATATATATATATATATATATATATATATATATATATATATATATATATATATATATATATATATATATATATATATATATATATATATATATATATATATATATATATATATATATATATATATATATATATATATATATATATATATATATATATATATATATATATATATATATATATATATATATATATATATATATATATATATATATATATATATATATATATATATATATATATATATATATATCTATATTCATACTAACCCTAAGCTTGTCCAGTATATTATACAGCATTAGATAACAAAGTTGGATATGTTAAATAGTAAAATACATCGTTGCTACGTGTTGTAGCAGGCAATTAAAATTTGCAGTCTTCTAATTTCACGAATTTTCAATTCGTCATTGATTCCTACACAGTGGCCAAATTGAAATATCGTTACAGCAAACGATCAGAGTGAACGGTACAGTACGGGTACAGAGGCAGTATCGAAATCTAGTATTCGGTATTCCGATGGAACAACCAGTCGACGAAAGTTTAACAAACATGGTGTTTAGTTGGAGGAACACTCGCGTAATTGTTCGTGTGCAACGATTACACGTGTACTGAAAATAGTGTAGCGTATATAGCAGTGACAGATAAAGCTCGGGAACGCGTTGTCAGCCGCAGCCGCAGCCGCAGCCGCGGAGTCGTGTTTATGCGAGCTCGCGTATCAGCTCGTTATTTCGCTAGGATAACAAATAGTTGATATGCCAGCCGCAGCGAGTGCCTGGATTTTACTGCGCCGTGGAATCGAGGCGGAAAGAATGATTTGCAAACTAGGGTCGGTGTCGTTACACCGTAATGACCGACAGTCACGTGGAAAAAGAAGTTTACGACGTCGTTCCAACGATTGTCCGCCAGGCTCTCTCGGCGGTCTTGCCTTCGTGTGGGAATTAAGCAAACCTACCTGTGTCGTTACCATATCGTCAGGTACTATTTTACTTTCGAACAGTTCCTTGAAACGGATTTCAGGAGGAAAGCACGAGAGAAATTTGTCAGAGACCACTGTTTGACGGTAAAACGCGGGAGAGTTTTAGGCGAAACGGAATGGATTTGAAAGGAATCGTCAAAGATACTCCGAGTGCTTCGTTGCTACTTTGACATTTGGGTATGACGATCTTCCGAGTTATTTGTTAAATCTTAAACGAACAACGGGCTGTTTGATAACGTGACTTATATTCTTATTTTTAACAAAATACAGCTTAGTTCAAAGTTAACCGATACTCGTTAAAATTAATTGGTTTCTTTTAAAACGTAGCGGTTAATACGAAAAGATCACAGATTCAAAGATTCGATCCAATCTCCAAAATCAGTGGAAACTCCACTTTTTCTCGGTTACTCGCTTTCCAAAGATTCCCATAAATTCTGTTTACCCCGTAAAGCACGTTTGTAAAATCGGAAGCGAGTCGGTCCATCTGTCTTGACCGAATGTTCGGCTGCACTGGATGTCTCATGACACATTTGCGAAGAGTGGTCGAATGGGCGAATATGGAAACGAGATTCGGGAAATGGAGGAGGTAGACCCGTGGCAGACGATTCGGCCTTAAAACGAGGACCGAGATTAGCGAGACCCGGGCAGAGTGGCGGCTACAGATAAAGTGATTACTTTCGCCGGCCGCGGTCTCATTCGAATCCTTTCTTTTAATTTAGCCTGGTTGTTCAGAGGGCGCGACCCTCTTCCTGGCGGAAGCCTGCTCCGTGACGCCGATAAAGTTAAGCCAGGAAGATTTATGCGCCAGAAGGAAGCTACTATCCTCCCCTGTCCGCGCGTTCATTGTCCGTTTTCCCTTGGTTTTCTATTAAAAAGCACCTCCTATATACCGTACTCTATTCGTGCATTCGAAATAGACAACGTTTTGAATGGCACGCGTTCTCGACGCTTCGTTCTAGTCGTAGTGTCGTGTTAGTTTACTTAATTAACCCTGCCTAGACGGCGGACAGTATTTTTGTTACAAATTAGAACCGCTGATCCTGAATTTAATCAAGTCTAATTAACGCGCGCAACTCGGCCCACGGTAAATATGGCCGCACCCTCCACTTAATTCTGATTAAAAAGCGTTTCAATTCGTTTTATCTCGTAGTAATTATTCACGAATAGTTTGCGTTCGCTGCGCCGCAGATACGGCCCAGGCGGATGAAGAACGGGGATGGAAAAGCTTTAAAGACGGTTTTGCGTCGATTTCTGTTGTTTACGAGTGTCTGTTTACGTTATACGGCATAACTTATTATGTATGTCCCTTTACTACTGCCTTTTAGCGTTGCGAAACGGAGAGTGGTTCGTTAATAAACAATTAAAACCAATAGGTGCTTTAGAACGATGCAAGAATATTTTATGTTCCGTTTTCGCTTTGTGTTTTGGTAACGAGGCTTGAAAGATGCGAACGCCACAGCGACTCGACGTATGTCGATCGTTTCTTTCAGCAACCAGTCATTACGCTACTTCTTTCGGCTTACCGATAAAGTCTCCAATACGGAATTATAGTGGGACGTAATCCACAGTTACGTAGTTTCGTTTTTGTATTTAAGTTTGACTTGCTCGAGGCTATACGATCGGTATTTGTCGTTTGTTGCGTTTATCATTTGCATATTTCAAGCCTAGTTACCCAGAGACGACGAAGGAACACGACGCGTTGTAAAGCGAAGATCACAGGAAAAGACATAAGTGCGTCTTTGTTGATTTTCTGATTTGAACGTTGCTCTGTGATTAAACTATCTATCACGTCGGAAGATGTTAATGTTGTAAAAGTAGCTGGTAACTTGACAAAGTTTCGTGAGAGATCAAAGAAATTATTAGTCGAGAAACTGAATAAAAAGAGCATTTTAGTAGCATGCAAACGATTGACAAGGTACTGATTCTTTTTTTAATTGAAACTACTTTTCTGTGCAAAGTAGGAAATTAGATTCGTCATAGCCTTTCCCTGTAGTCTTCAAACCTGTCTTCCATCGTTCTCTGGCACTTTACTAAATTTGAATCTATAGGTCAATTATTCTTTATCTTTCATCGACAAACTATGACCTGTCGACTACAGAAAGATTTTTCTAAATGACAAGGATCGACGTTTCATACATCCAATTCTGTATATCGTCACAGGTTTGTCGAAAGCTCGATAGTCCTCGAGCTATGACAAAACAAACGCCGACATGTCGACGAGATTTTTTAGTTTTTTCAACACGAGAATATCCTCCGTACCGAGCGAGAACTATCAAAACCAGAGGAAATCGTTGCAATCGTCCTGTGATCGATTTTGCAGGCGCGATATTATAAGTAATATTAGGCTGTTTATAGTTGGACAGTTGATGTAAATCATCGGCACATAGAAACCATTGTACATAGCAACCCTAAGTAATATCAAGTATGTATAATCAGGTACCATCTCTATAAATAGTATCAAGAAGTAGACTTTAAGTAGCATTAGACGCTGTACAGTCAGGCACACCATGGACGCTATTGGTAAGCAGAACTGCAGTAATATTAGACTCAATGTAATCGTTCACTTTCTACAAACGATTAGTGCAAACCTATTAAAATTTCCAAACAGAATTCAAGTTGTAAACGCAACATATAAAACGTACTTCCTTCGAATTATATAAATTTTAAGATATAATCTTTCAGGGTTTTTTTTCTTTTTGTCTTTTAAATACAAAGATACGTTTGCTACGAAACGAGGACAATGAAAATCGGATGGAGTCGTTGTAGTTTGATTCTGTGCATCGCAGCTTAACGAAAACGAGCATGAAAACATCTAGAATTGCATCAATCACCTGGAATAGCGACGGTAATCGGTTTGCAAACGCGGTATCTCGAATTACTCCACGATCTCCGATCTAGTTACCAAGAGCTGTTTGTAATTGGCATAATGGCGAGTTTACGCCGATCGAGTATTGTTCCTGGCTGAGTAACGCGATCTGTAGGATATTCCGGTGATTCTATCCGTTCTTCGTTAATGCTGTCAGGTATTAATGTTACCGTGCGTTCAGGATGGTTGGCCGATGATGATTTTAGATAACGTTAATCACCGGGATTCGATCATCGTAATTCTGTCGTTTTAGTTAGCGATTCGATGATATTAATAAATCGGTAAATTTAGCTTGTTATGGCGAGAAGGTGGATAGACTTTATTCGTATTAAAAATGAAAATAGAAGAGAACGCGAGAGATTTCAAAGTTATTGTATGTTTTTTATTATAAATTTTTTCAAATTGTGTCAGCGAATGTTTCATGTTTTCCTGATGATTTTCCGTGATAGCAACGCAAAGAAGATTCGAGGTAATCTTTCCGGAGAAAGCCTAGACCTTTCTCTTCCTTGTGGAACGTCATCGTCTCGTTTTCATTTCCATTCACGTTTCTTCGTGTTTCCATCTCTAGTTCCACCTAACTCGAATCTAACCCAAAGCCGACTTAACTAAGCAAAATTTCCCTCAAGGATACGCTCGGAATTGAGTGTCAAGTATGGTAATTCCGTCACGTTTGAAATAATTTTCCCCTACATTTTTCCTGGGCCCATTTTCAATCCCATTTCCAGTTCCACGAACCGTCCAGCTTCGTGCTAATATATTCGTATGACATAAGTTCGCGCGAGCGAGCCATAGATTTTTCTTCGCAACGATAAGCTACTATAATTATGTAGTGACTAGTACTGCCGTCAAAGAAGAAATTGTCGTCCAAGAAGCAGTAAAACTACTTTGGAGAAAGCCGCTAGTTCCCAACAAATAACTTTCTTCGGGGCACGATTCATTAGAGTATTTCACAACGGTCTCAATAGCAAATGGCTGGTGTCATAAACCCTGGATTTCCCAAAGGGTTCGACGACGCGAGACCAGGCGACCACGATCGGCCACGTCACGATCTTCTGTCCGGGCCCTAAAGAAATGCCGTTACATCGCCAACTTCTCCAGGCAATGGTGCTCCCGCCAAACGCGAATCCAAAAATACGCGAAGTTTCGGACGGAGAAAAAGTAGACAGACAACGCGGATCATCCTAGCACTAACCCTAACCTTAACTTTAACCTAACTCTAACCATGCCTTCAATTATATATATGTCGAGTTATGATTGGAATTTTGGGCGCGTAACAACTCTTCACGTGAATTAACCATCGTTTCACAAAGTCGAGATTATATTTACACGTATATACAAGACTATCATAAAGCTTAACAAATAATAAGTCTAATGAATAGTAAGTTTGACGAATAATAGAGTCTCTGCCTGAAGTTTGATACACACTCGTTGGAAGCATCGAGGGGTCAAAGCCGGAGTACGTTAATTAACTCGTTAATATTGATCAGCCGTTACCAAAATGCAACATCCTGTAATCTGTACGTCTCTAAACTTAAAATTCACTGTGGGAGGAGGAGTTTTGAATAAATTCTATCTTGGAAACTTCGATGGATTATTGAACGAGTTGGAGCGTTTGTTTGAGAACATGGTTTCCAAAATTTCATTGCAGAGAGAAATTACCAGTGAAAGCAGAATTTATTTGAAATGTTCCACGTTAGTGACTTATTTATCGGACAGTTCTATTTCTGCGACTCCATGCAAAAACATAATCATTAATTCACCACATGTACCATAGTCGTAATATATTCGATAGCATTGCCAATTACGTTGTTTCTATTAGTACCATTATCGATGATTTTGCCTGCATCGTAAGACACCGAGGAATAAATAAAATTCAATGGCAAAATTATTTTCAAATTTAGTGTCGCTGCAGGTTCGCTACTGACGTCACGCTATAGTAACAAACAGACGATGTCGCTAGGATCGCTAATATTCCTACGTCTATCTGCGATTAACCGAACGATCTCGTTTCGAAAATTCAATCTTTACCGCGTGATGAACGTCTCTGCCTCGGTTCATCAGAGTTCATAATTCCTGTAGCGAGAGAAAACGGAGCACGAAGTCAGAGTACAACTGGCCAAGATCCAGGGGCGAATTTCGTACGCCAGACTCGTGAGTCGCTACCCTGTCGTCGTACGGTGTATTGTTCACGTCCTCGGCGAGGATCGCACGCTGGTAGAGAGAAGAAGCCGGAGGAAGCTGTTGGTGGCACGGGAGCATAGATTATCCGCGGGCCGACAGGCAGTCCGGAAATTACTCGTTTCGACGCGACGAGCAGAGAATTCAAAGTCGGTCTCCTTCCTTATTTGTTTATTTCACGTGTCGTGAACTGGTTGTTGGCCGGTTGGGTCAACGCCAGCCACGGTATTGCTTCATAAATCCTCCCCGAGGAACCCGTGCATCATCTAACTCCGTGTCGCAAATAGCGTCGACCATGTACCAATAATCGGACGTGTCCCCGGCGATTTATAGTTGCACAGTGTCCATGTGCGAGTGAGTCTCGTCGATCGATTAACAGAATCGCGATTTCTACGGGAGACGTTATAAAAATTGGAACTTGGTTACAACTTGATATAAACGGGCTAGCGAAAGTATTCCAGTATTTGTAGACACCTTTTATGAAAATATTGGAATTGGTGATAGTAGTACATGTGATCATAGTAATATACTTTCATCTCCGACATATATATATATATATATATATATATATATATTACTATATTATATATATATTACTATGATCACATGTACTACTATCACCAATTCCAATATTTTCATAAAAGGTGTCTACAAATACTGGAATACTTTCGCTAGCCCGTTTATATCAAGTTGTAACCAAGTTCCAATTTTTATAACGTCTCCCGTAGAAATCGCGATTCTGTTAATCGATCGACGAGACTCACTCGCACATGGACACTGTGCAACTATAAATCGCCGGGGACACGTCCGATTATTGGTACATGGTCGACGCTATTTGCGACACGGAGTTAGATGATGCACGGGTTCCTCGGGGAGGATTTATGAAGCAATACCGTGGCTGGCGTTGACCCAACCGGCCAACAACCAGTTCACGACACGTGAAATAAACAAATAAGGAAGGAGACCGACTTTGAATTCTCTGCTCGTCGCGTCGAAACGAGTAATTTCCGGACTGCCTGTCGGCCCGCGGATAATCTATGCTCCCGTGCCACCAACAGCTTCCTCCGGCTTCTTCTCTCTACCAGCGTGCGATCCTCGCCGAGGACGTGAACAATACACCGTACGACGACAGGGTAGCGACTCACGAGTCTGGCGTACGAAATTCGCCCCTGGATCTTGGCCAGTTGTACTCTGACTTCGTGCTCCGTTTTCTCTCGCTACAGGAATTATGAACTCTGATGAACCGAGGCAGAGACGTTCATCACGCGGTAAAGATTGAATTTTCGAAACGAGATCGTTCGGTTAATCGCAGATAGACGTAGGAATATTAGCGATCCTAGCGACATCGTCTGTTTGTTACTATAGCGTGACGTCAGTAGCGAACCTGCAGCGACACTAAATTTGAAAATAATTTTGCCATTGAATTTTATTTATTCCTCGGTGTCTTACGATGCAGGCAAAATCATCGATAATGGTACTAATAGAAACAACGTAATTGGCAATGCTATCGAATATATTACGACTATGGTACATGTGGTGAATTAATGATTATGTTTTTGCATGGAGTCGCAGAAATAGAACTGTCCGATAAATAAGTCACTAACGTGGAACATTTCAAATAAATTCTGCTTTCACTGGTAATTTCTCTCTGCAATGAAATTTTGGAAACCATGTTCTCAAACAAACGCTCCAACTCGTTCAATAATCCATCGAAGTTTCCAAGATAGAATTTATTCAAAACTCCTCCTCCCACAGTGAATTTTAAGTTTAGAGACGTACAGATTACAGGATGTTGCATTTTGGTAACGGCTGATCAATATTAACGAGTTAATTAACGTACTCCGGCTTTGACCGGTGTTGCAATCGGTGAAATCTATTAATCGGGAATCAGGTTGCCGCTAAAATATGTATTCGGCATAAATGGTGTGTGGAGGCGTGCTACGGTTCCATGTTCGTCCATCTTTTTTATTCGAAGCGATACTCAATCTCTTCCCATTTCTAGTATGGCACTGAATTATTTTGTCTTGCGTCGCGTCTTGCTTTTGAAGCGCGTGCGTTATATTTCGAAGAATGGAAAATGCTAGATAAGACGACTTAACTAAGGAAAGCGGTGTTGTTGTTCGATGCACGATCGAAATTTTTTAAGAATGTTCGTGCATAGGAAACGTAAAGCACAGATGGCTGCGAACACCGCTTCAACCACCGAGAGTTTACGTTCCACTCGATTTTACAACAGTGTCCACGAATTAATTTTCCTTTTCTTTCTTTTCTTTATTCCATCCCTTTTTCTTCGCCACAGAGACGAGGTGGATCGTATAACTTGCGGGGTGAAAGAGCGTCGCGTTTTACAGCGCCGATTCGAATCGATCCCCCCTTCCCCCTTTCTCTTTGCTTTTTCTTCTTTCTTTTTCGAAAGGGGCGCGACTCGCGATCGAATATCGCGATACGCCGTTCGACCCGTAAATTTTTTATTCGAAATTTTATTCGGTCGCCCTTTCACGAGAAATATGCTCTTTTATCGGGAATCGTTTCTCTGTGCTAGAGATTACGAGCTTGCTACCTTTGTGCTTTACCTGCAGCTCTTACTTCTCGCCGTTGCTTTTTGGTTTAAGCACTGAGTAAATGTGACTTTGATAGGCGATGATGACCTTATGTAGAGGCTGCCGTAAAGTACTTAGAACGGCGTCGAAGCTTAGAGAAATTGCGAGTGTAACGGAACGAAACAATTGTGTCGCACCTTTACAGAATTTCAGCTTGCCGTACAGTCGTTCCGCGTCGCTACCTCCGCCCTCAAAGTCGCATAAATCAACCAAAGAATTTCGTTTAATGGTGTTGCCGCGAAGAGAAGAAAAAAAAATGAAATCTGTAGCCTTAAATTCGTAGAAACAGACGACCTCCTATTACTGAAAATCGTCTCTCTGGAAAATAAATATAACCGAGCCGGGAGCTCGTCAAAAATGCACCAGATGGGCGAATAATCAGGCGAGGGGAATAAATCGGAAATTGAACGAACATGAATATTTAATATGGTAGCTTTTATGAATAATGCAAGGGACGACGATAGCAGACGAGAGTGTCGGTCACGGAAAGCAACAACGGTTAGTAGGGAATAGAATTTAGCCGTCGATTGGAGAGCATAGTTTAACCATTAATCGGGATCATTGATTAGTCGACTTATTGGTGAGACGATGTTACGCGGTAACGGAAGTGAACCTAATGTATAGAACGGTGTAACGTGATATTAGGATAATTAGTTACGATATAAGCTAAGACAGCAATTATCGAAACGCGACATAATCGCGCTGTCGCCAGACACAATGGCGGTGGGCCGCTTTGATTAACCACCATCGTTAACCGACATGTCAATACGCGCAAGATCCTACAACGATAGTCCCCTGCACTTAAGTGGAATTCTCACGTACAGCGACGCGGCATAATTGAGGCCGCAGAGGAAGATCGATTCCTGTCATCTGTCATGAATTGCAGCGAACAGAATATTTAGCATTAATAAAGATTAAAATGTCGAAGCTTCATGATACGGGAAAATTTCGATTTTTAAAATACTCGTTGGTAGAACGATCGCTGATGCGAATTTCGGGAATGATACGTTTTAAGAACGATATAAAATAAATAATTTTACATGCATTTCTATTCAAATTTCAAGACGAGTTATATTTTCTAGCTACGTTAGTTCTCAACGTACGACGTAGTTCTCGGTTAGATCTTCGCTTATGTTTTAACTAAACGACGAATACGTTTATTTACCACTAGTCTCGAACTCTTTCTGTATTTTTGTCTGGCCGTCGTGTTTCGACATTGAAACAAAGTATTCAGCGTACGGAGCTAGCCCTTATATCAACGATCACACGCTCGAGCTGATCTGGTCCTGAAATCCGTTCGAGTTAAATTCCGCGTACAGACGATAAAGGAAAGAAGTCGCAAAGTAGAGTTAAGGGGCTCGCAAGCGGCCAAAGTCCTTCCGTCTTTCGACTACTTTCTCGAGTCACGGCCAACCCTTCTTCCCAGAACGTATAACTCATCGAGGGGACTGTGATATATTCGAGAAACTAAATAGGAAAGAAAAAAGTTGGAAGGAGAAATAAAGAAACAGGAAACGCATGAAATTTATAGCGGAGACACTGCGATTTTTCGCCCGTGATTGAGTGACAAATACAGAACTAGGTAGTGTTAGAGGATATATCTAAAGAGTAAATCAAAGGAGAAATCTAAGGAGTATCGTAGCTTATACGGCCAAACGGTACAAAGGGTATCCACAAGCAATCCGTATAAATCTATTTAAATTTCCACGCGTGAAGGATATTTCCATCTTCGTTTTGTTCAAATTAAAAATAGGGTGGAAATTTCACGATATGATCGTTTCGGAATATTTTTCACGTTCTCTTTTATTTTTTGGTTGGACATTTCGATCCTGCGATTTCCACCATTTTTCCGTCGGTTTTTTCAACGTAACACAGCTAGATACTAAGTGCATATCGAAGTATTTTTAATTGACGACTGGTTTTTCCACGGCAGTCGATCTATCGATTCGTGCGAATGCTTTCGAGTTTACTGGTCGGGCCTGGCGACCAATCTGAATGTCAGCCGTTCGTGGTATCCTGGCGTCGTGATGCCACAGTTATTGCATTACTAGGAACGAACATTCCTCGGGTTACGCCGAGTAACGTCAGAGGGTTGTGACAGCGGCGCATTCGATCGGATCCCGATGGTTTTCCTGCTAAATACACGGCTGGTCCGATGAAAACGTTCTTGCACCGACTGACCAACCTGACCGGTCCCATAACTCGTACATCGGATAGCGTGGATTAGATTTCTAATTCGCAGTGATCGTTTCTCTGGTATTTTGTAATAGGTTCGTAAAAATATTTTCGCGAAGGAAAGTTAACAGATAGGCGCGAAGACGTTGTCCGAACAATTAGACGATAGTTGCAAATAACGAGACGAGCGCGTGCTCGACTGTCCAAATCGATTTACAGGCGAGGATATTGACGAACAGGAGGAAGTACTCGACCAGGTGGCCGGTACCAACGATCGAAATAAATTGCACGGCTATCGTCGAGGGAATTAAAGGAGAGCTAACATCTACTTTGTAGAGGGAATAGACGCGGACAAGAAGGGCGGAAGAACGGTCACGTCCTGGCCAAGAGAAAAATATCTTGTTGAATTACAAAGCCAACACACGCGTTTCTTCCTTTCGATACGATCACTTGGGATATCTCGTGTGTGAAGCACCAAGGAGAAAAGTACTCGGGTGTAAGAAACTCTATCTTACAAGAAGAAGATAGAATGCATATGCGTTGTCAGAAAGTTTCGATGAAAATTAGTCGATATATTACGTTATAGAGCTTCGATCAAAATAAATCTTTCAATCGTTTATAAACTAGAAATCTCTATTTTCAAGCTAATTCAAAAGCCACCGGAACTTTCATCGCGCCAACTCTTCAATCTAACATCTCCGACTTAGCTTCGAAAATCACGCCACCTACGTCCCAGAAAATATAAACGACTTTTCAGTTGAAACATCTCTGACGACACGCTTCTTCGACGCGAACAAAGACGCAAGACAGTGACTGTGAGGCGGGAGAGACTCGTGGACGTGGAAGGAAAAAGAAGAAGGCTGGATAGCGAGGCTGCGTGGGCAAAACGAGTAGGAAGAGGAAGCTCGTCGACAGGAGGACGAGGGTCGGACGAAACAGACAGGCAGAAGGCGCGCAGACAGCGAAGTTGGCTCGTACGCTACGTATATTACGAAGAAGCTTCGTACGTACGTAGCCGAGGTTTGTGTATCTATGGATAACGAGCTTCCTCTCTTGCTCGGATGCCTGTTACCGCTAATGAGCTACCGTTCTGTTTTCTGCTTGTGCGTCGCGTAGAAAGAGCCACGGCTGCCTCCAGCTTCGTGTCGAGAAACGCGAAAGCGACCCACGTCTTTATATTGGCGCTCGTTGAAAAGCGAATTCGTATCGGGCTCGCGTCACAACTCCTATCACAGAGGGGTTGCAACCACCCCATCTCTCTCTCTCTCTCTCTTGTGATGTCCCGCTATGTCGCGTCGTTCTTGTCGCCATTTTTGTATTGTGTCATCTCGTTAACGCATGTGCGTGCGACCTGTCTGTCGTTAGGTCCCTTTTGTTCACCAGGATCCATCGACACCTACGTTTCAGAGAAATCAGTTCTTCGGCTGGGGCTGATCATCGACACGCGCCCGCGTTCTCTTCTCTCATCGCCGTCGACCTGTTAACAGCTTTTGTTCCTGATTTCTGCTCTCCCACGCGGACAGACCACGAATGCTCGCCTCTCTGGTTGAAACGCTGATTATCAACGAGTCCTCGAGCGATTCTAGCTGGTTAGACGAGGACACCGTGTAGAAGGGATTAGCGATATTTAGCTTGCAGTTCGATAATTATGGGGACAGGGTTCGATTGCCTTTCTCCCTTTCTTTTTCCGTGGCATTTTTCAAGCTACCAGGAAATAGAAATGAACTTTCGGAAATGTTTCCTATAACACGTGTAGTATATTCGTCGAAGGTTTCTATAAATGTTCGAACAGCCTCGTGAGCCTATATAACTTGTTTTATCGGATTTGTGCGATCGATTAACCAATATTTCACGATCGAAAGGGTAGACAATTCGGACTGCGATCGAAGTGGAATAGTCGCACCTGACCACCAACTACCTATTCTACCAGCTTCATCGCCAGTTTATCAGGGTATATGGAGTTGTTTTGCGGTATCAGTTGCTCAAGACGTGATTTACGCTAGCTGGTTTCCGTTTCTCTGCCTGGTCACGATTCATTCAAATATTCAGAACACCGTAAACACCGTGACGAACTGTGATTGGAGTGGTTCGCTCGATATTTACTTATTCCCGTTCGGTAATTCTAAACAAACAACTGGGGAACCGCTCCGCCGTTGGAAACAATATTTCGTTAGGAGACTCGTCGACAATATTGCCATCGCCGCCACCGCGGTTTCATAAAGCCACCCGTGCGACTATTTGTATTTTAAACACCGGAAGTCTTTTATAGCTGCGTCCGACAGCCAACAATTTTTCTCCACTTGTCATTTCCACCTCGTGAAACTACACTACCGAATTTCCTTCCAAATCGTTTTAAATTATTTCCCAACAACTCTTTCCACTTTATTCTTATGTACACCTTATCGTTTCAAACGCTTATAGCTCGCTATGAGACGCTGTAATCTTTCCCTTATCTTTCCAACTTTGACTCGTAGAATGTATTTGCGACAAACGGAAGTAACGAAACCGAATCAGGAAAATTAATTCGAAAATTACACGATCAGTCCTTGATCTTTCGTTATCGTTGGATAACGGCGTTGCTTGGAGCGAAAATTCACCGTTTGTTCGGCACGATACGTTTGAAAGAAAGGCGCACGATCTCGTGGTACGCAAACAGCTTTCGGTGTCAATGAAGCGCCGTGTCAAAGCATCTCGTAGCCAGATCCATGAATTTATCTCGGTTTTCGGTGAGGGGAAACGACCACGTTTTCGCCGACAGCTAAACTGCCGATGAAGTCCGCTCGAAGCCCGGCAATTAACACCGTTTCCAGACTTCCCCTTTCTCTCCCTGCGTCTCTCGTTTCTTTCGCTCTTTCCGAAACACGACAGGATGGTCTCGCGTTATAGCTTTGAGAAATTGAAGCGACTGCACACCGCGCACGGCAGACGTTTCACCGCTTGAGATAAAGCGACGTGTGTCAGCCGCTCTCTTTGTCCTCCTTCGTCTTTTCGTTTTTCAGACTTTCGACTCTTTAAAGCCGTATAAATTACCGCCACGGGTGACGGAATAAAATACAAGCAAAATCTTAATGAACCGTGTAACGATACATGCAGGTTCATGCAATTATTCCAATGCTCGCAGATATCCTTTATGCGAGTTACGCGGAACATTTTGAAATTCCATTACGATTGTTACGAGCGTAGTTGGTTAAAACGATATGACACAACAATTATCAATGTTATGAAAGTGACGCTATAGTGGATTAATTTTCCAGAGGAAGGATCGGTTCAAACATGGAAGGCTCGATCTTCCAATTAATCGGTGTAGTTTAATAATAGTAAGTTTCAACGATAATAATATGAAACAATGGCGAGCTATAGTTTCGAACGTTATCATCAATTTTCACGAGGACCGTATGTACAAACAGAAAATCCAAAACCATATCACCGGTGATCTTTCGTTTCCATTCGTTAATCCCATCCTGACAAATCTTTCACCGCGGCAGCTCCATTCATTCCATATTTTTTACCTCGTAAAAAAGGAAGAAAAAAAATAGTAAAAATAAAGAACCAACGATAATAAAAAAATTAATAAATAAATCGCCAGTTGGATAGTTTACCCGGCCGTTTATTGTTTAATAACAAACACACCTTCCTAGGAGGCTCGTAAATTTGTAGGGTGTGTACGTGTAAAGGTGTGCTTTACGATGCGACGTTAGAGTGCGTGCGACTACCATCGTTACAGTTGGCATAATGCCAGGAGGTTTATTATTAACCGCAAACTGGCGAAGCTTAGAGTTTCCTCGTATCCTACGAACCCCTGGTACGTTCCTCTACCGCCGAATTAAGAGGACACGACTAATCCTTGGGTGATACGTTAATGCGAGGTTAGAGGTATCAACGTTGCGTGGAAAATTTATCTAACCGGTGCCCGTGCAATTGTAAAGCTCGAGGTAACACACTTCGTAGCACAGCCATCGCGGTTAAACTTCGTTAAAGAGTACAGTTATCGCTCTGCGTCTTACTTCGAGTGGAAACGCAAAGATCTTTGAAAAGACGTTGAAAATCCGAAGATTTGAGAACTTTGCTTATCGAATTTTATGTTTGATAGTGATGGACATTTTTTTAAGCCTCAAGGACGCGGTTATTAGTTGTTCTGGCTCCCGATGTCAAAAGAGTGGAGGGTTTAGACGTAAGAATTTCGTCAACTGAACGAATGATGCGTAAATAGGGGCATACATTGTTTTCACGGGTTTTGGGGTTGACGCTTTTTGTCGTAACTCTTTATATCTTCGTAAAACATCAGTTTTCATAAAATTCCAGAAAGCATCGTAGCGCTTCATATTCGAACAACGACAATTCTAGAAAATTTTGACGTAGACGACTGATCTCATATGCAAGCAATGTTTCATATCCTCCAGAAATTCTGCAGAATTTTCAACAAACCCATTAAAGGGTACCTGAGAATCTCGCAGAATTCTAATTTATACCCTCTCAACTCAACTTACTTAAAGACCCAAGATTCTTGAATTTGGTGCAAAACGAAAGGCCAATTAAGGGCAAGGGAATTGAGGAAATTGCGCGAGTGAAAAGCTCCGTCATTGCTTTCGCGGTCGTTTGTAAATAATCTCTCGTTAAGAAAGTTACCCGCGGAACACGATTATATCCTATGCTTGCCTCCTGTCCTGAAATCTCGTTAGAAATTTGTTTATAACGGTGTCGATAAAGTCGACGAACAATGCTCTCCTTTCCCCGAGAAACTTTGTAGCGTACACTCATGAAACGCTGCGCAGTCATTTTTCCACTACCATGATCGACGATTTGTACACGTGGCTGCAAAACGATAGCTGCAAGCTGGCTGAAAACTTTCGTTGCGTTTCCTTTCGATTAATGGAATCCCGGAGGGTGAGTCTCTTTCGTTCAGAAAAGTTGCATTAAGCGTTATATGCACGATATATCGCAGATTTAAATCTATTGGTTTCGTGCTTGAAAATCGAGGGGTGGTGGTGGTTTGACCTTTTGTCTCATAAAATTTCCAATATCTTAGAAGGTGACTATGTATTATATTATTTCAGACTTTTCTGCACTTTTTCTCACATTCTGTGTACACGACCTTTTATTCCAATTTACTTAAAATCTATTTACTTAAAATCTATTATTACTTAAATCTATTAAGTTAGGAAACTATTAAGTTTCGACGATGTTAATCGGTTACTTTTTATTCAATCAAGTTCTCTTTTCAGATATGAGACGTATACACGCAAGAAGAGAATCATCGTGCATCTAATCGCATCAGGTCCATCAGGTACAGTGATCGACAGAGAGTCTGCGTATCGGTGAGTGCATCCTAATCTTTGCTCTTAACTTTAGCAAGTATGTGGTTATCGAATCAACGCTGTTTGTCCGTTTGATTCATCGAAAGCACGCGACTGCCTAATTATAATATCGATCGATACGCGTGATATTATGTACGCTTTCCGCTCGAGATCTGCGCTCTGTATAAATTACGAAACTGCAGGCTGAATTACGCCTGAATTATTTCCTTGCGAGTACTTGTTAGTAATTCTAACGTTAAATGGATTCTAGTTTCTAAAGCCAGGATTATAGAAAATCTATCCCGAAAGTGGATACGCGATCGTGTCCGATGGTTGTAAGTCTGGCGAGGGACTCTTTGTAACAAATTGATTTCGAAGTAGCTTTAACTGCTAGCGATTTCGCAGCCCGCGAATAGCTGAAGTGTCTGTAAGTAACTGAGTGAGTAACTACGCGCGATTAAACTCTCCGGCCAGCTGGGAACAATTGAAGTCTCTGAATGGCTGTAACTAACTGACGTGCCTGGGAATTAGTAACTCGATTTAGCAATTAGGCGACCGGAATTAGCTGTTAAGCCTCCTTCCGATCACTTGTTCGATGTGTCCTCGTTCGCCATTATCCGAATTTTTTCTTATTTCTTTCAGCTATCTTGTGTTTCTAAAACGCGAATTCTGACAGCACTCGGCTGTTTGAAACTATTTTGTTGGAAATCAAAATTAAAAATGGATAAACTAGTCGACGACGAATAAACTAGATAGAAATTAACCGTATTTCGTGTCACGAGGCGAGGCAGTTTCGTTTTTCTCCCGGTGGTTAGTCGAGGGTAGAAGATTGGGTGCTAAACAAGGCCGTTGTAATTAAATTTTTGTCCCGACCGTTCTTTCTTCCCTTCATCTGGCGTAGAACACGAGCTCGTATAATTAGTGACACCGTAAGGTTCACGAGGTGCCTCTTATGTCGTCACTTCAACGAAACACCGCTAGCCCGCGACTTTTTTCCCACCCAGAAAATCTCCTCTCTCCTCCTACCGTCCAGTGAAATGGAACAAACGGAGGTCGTTACGAACGATGCAACTAACGAACAGCCTGGCGAATTATTCGGCCAGGAGAAAGAAGCGAGCGCAATTTCACACGAATAGATGATAAGACAACGTGGATCTTACGAAATTTGTAAAACGCAAGCAATTAATTTATATGGATTTTTACGAACGAACGACCAAAATTGATAGCTTTCTGGGCACAAATTATTAGACCGTGATTTACGCAAATTTCCGTTAAATTAATTTATGTCTAAACGGACGATTAAGATTATCGCAATACATGAAGATAGGATTGGTTATGCGTTCTACACATTTTTCATTCGCTCACTGTTACGAGCGATTATCTGCTAATAAGAGTAGCAGAAAATTTAATATCATCCGTGTCTGTAAGATAAAAGTATCATTTTTCGTGGGCAAAAATCTCGGGAGAAAAGGCGAACCTGTTCATTCCAGCCGCAGATATAAAGAATGGTTGGCCGAGAACGTTGACGTCAACGCATTAAGCGCGCATTTTTCATCCTCTGCTACATTCCGATTCGATATTTCCCTTTAAGCATTCGACGTTTCTGGGTCAACAGGGTCTTCGCGGAATTCTGGACTTGTTATCAAATCAGCCGCTTCGTTAACCACTTCCATTCGTTCCGCGCTGAGCATCTCCGCGACCTTCTGGTCTTTCAAAATAAAAAAAATTCTTTCGCCAGTTATTCCTCGCAGCACTTGCATTACTCTTGTATACGTCTAGATTGATCTGGACGATTTACTTGAGATCGAATCCCTTTTCCGTTTTAATTACAGCGGAAACTCGATTGCTTCGTATTCGAGTTTCTAGTTCGCACACATCGCCCTAGTTTTCGGTTTTTCTGATATATTTAATTTTAAACAGTTCGTCGACTTTCGAGGGAGACAACGAATTAAAATAGCGATTTCTCTCTGTTTTGCTTCTCTATGTTGCTGAGAAATGCTCGCCTTTCAGAGATCTCCCACGCATCAGTTTCGTAAAGGAATGGCGATTTACTACACAGACTTTTATTAAGCTTTTTGTTTTTCTGTTTTCTTATTCCCTCTTGTCTTTTTCCTCTTTTTACGATACCGTTATTCATTCCTATCAGCGTCTCTAGGTTGCTTTCTTATCGTCCAAGTACCTTTGCTGGTAACCTCGTCATTACTTCTTTCGTTGGCCTTTTCGGTATCCTCGTTCTCTTGCGCTTTATTGCTGCAATTCGCATAACGCGTTGTTTGATTCAATCTCCGCTTAAAAGGGAGCGCAACGTTATATACGTGTAATATAATCCGGGCTGTTACTATAATCGATGCCGCAACTTGACGCTTTAATTTAGCACCTAGCTACATTGGACAGGCTACTGTAACCTCATCTGCATGTGATATAGACCTAACTCAATCTCATATATTCGAATCCAAGCTCGATATGGATCTAATTGAAAACTGATCCCTAGTTAAACTTGGCATAACACAATCTAGCGGTAACTTAATGTAATCCTAACTCAATTTCTAACTCACGATTTAACGCGAAATTTTAATCCGATTGCTATCTGCTCTCTAAGCTAATACTTGGAAAAAAATTATGTTTATCAATACGCGATTTCTATATGACAACATAATTGCGGACAAAGTAATTCGTTCGAATTAAAATTGCAAAACTAGTTAAAAATGAACAGTTAATAAAAATGTTGAGTTACACGCTCCATTATTTCTATAACAAATTGTTCGAGTAGAGAGTAATCTGTTACGAATAAGGAAGAATTATTGCGCCGATAAAATATTCGAGTAGAATAAATGTATTCATCGTGTCATGTAATCGTCACCTCATATGGGATCGTGTAACAGAATTATGGGGTCGTGAATATTTTTGCAACTGCCACGTACCAGCGAAATGAGAAATGACAATCATCTGTCATTAAAGGATCAAGAAGAATTCAGCGTGTTATTAATCGACTTAAGAATTAATCGTGTTATTAATCAAAGCTCTGCTTGCAATTAGGAAAAAATTCCCAACGATTTCTAAAACGATCTCAAACATTCTCATGACACTTTATACCACGGTTCTATTGTGAAACGGCGTTTTCATCATCGACGATTACAGAATCAAAGTATCGATGAACTCTAAAAAACTGTTACAACGAACATTCAGACGAGAGATTAATTCTTTACGCAAAAATAAACAAATACGTTTATCTCGTCGATATGCAAATTTAATTTTGTCCGAGTAAATAGCAATAAGTGATAAAGTTATAAATATACCAAAGAATTGTTTGAAATTAAACTCGTTTAATTTATTATCGATTAATGTTTTATTTGCATATTTATTTTACGTAACTTTGCACGTATACAACTGGGCTTGCGTACAATATTTCCGGGCAAAATGTGCTCGCGAATGGAGAAACTCAAAGAAGCGTTGTTTTAAATAAATATCTATACGAAACGATTCGACTGCTCTCCTATTCGATGCCATCGAGCAGCTCAATTTCTAAATTGCCTCTTACAAATTTCAAGCAAGGAGCAACAAATTTTTACATCGATTACACGAATCGTTATCGAAGTCTCCGGTCACGTAACAACGGCCAAGCGAAACACATCGGCTGTACAAAGAGACACGGTCCCAGAAGGGACCTTTCGACCCGTGGCCATCGCCTCTGATGGACACCGTCGACAAGAGGAGCTATGGCGTCCCAGGAGAGGCCACGAAAGGTTGTTCAGCGCGAAAGACCGACTGGAACTTCGTTCGATAATTTGACGTTTTACGAGGGGCACAGTCCCTGAAGGAAGAGAGACTGCCCTACAAAGTCTTCCATTCTCCTCTCCCCTCGATCCTTGTTCCTCCGAAATCGTCGCGAAGAAAGAACCTTCTCTTCCCACTCTCATTCCCCGTTCCTTTGTTCTTTCTTTTCTTCCTATCGTTAGTTCTGCTCCTGATGTTGCAAACAGTCGATTACGTTATCGAGATTTTATTGGCCCGGTGAACGATCCTACACCGGAGAATATTCTAGTGGAGATGTTTTATCGCAGACGATAAATCGATATGAATGTCGCCTTGCTTCCGAGGATTTTAAAGCTGTTTTTTGACCACATTATTCTTTTTCTTCGATTTTATTATATTCGCTTAGTTATGCGAAGAGTTAAGTAATAGATATCGAAGCAGGTGATAAAGGAGATAAGATTTAAAGGGCGAATACGTGACCTAATAATGCTTACAATTACATTTTGTTTAGGTACATACCGATGGTTTGTATCAACGGTTTATGCAGGTTGTCTAATTATACATGGACTTATGGTACTTAAATTTCGTTGGCTGATTCTGCAATGCACAATCTGCCCGACTATATACAGCCTGATACCGCTTGAATTCTGTTTATTGACAGTTTATATAAATTATCTGACTAGGTAAGGTCTACAACCACTTGGATTTTGTTTGCTAGTAATTTATATATGCCGTCTAACTGCGCACTGCCTAATGCTATTTACGTTTCTCTTGCTCATAGTTTCGATGGACTGTCTGGCTATGTATAGTCTAATACTACTTGGATCCCACTTGCCAAGAGTCGAGGTAAGTTAGGTTAGGTTAGCGAGATTTCGCTAAAAATACGAATTTGCATAATAATCTGTGGTCTAATCATTCGAAGTGACGACTTAAAACTTAAAAATTTTCCTAAATACCGTAACTTCGGGCTGTTTTCTCTTACGAGTTTCATCATCGCGATGCTTCTATTTTTTCAATTTCTCGGTTATTCCAGGGACGCGTTGTGCAACGAGCACATTTTAATTAGTTACGAAACATCTGTGTTACGCCCATTGTCCTTGCGTCCGTATCCTTTGCCAGGGAATGCAAGCGGGCGTATCGTTTTCACGTGCGCCGTATACACGAGTCGCGATAGTTTATACGATCCGATTTACACGATTTACACGGAGATTCATAGATGTGTAACGTTGCGTTACTGTTCATTGGATCCGCGAAATGTTCGATACATTTTTCCGCTGCCTCCTGACACGTCCCCTTTAAATGAATATGCATGCCGTGGTTAATCGGTCACGAAATACGTCCACGTTATTGCGTTTCCACCTGCTACATGAAAATTATCCGATACTTTTTCATTGAAGCCTTTCTCGATTGACCCTATTAGCGGATTACGTGGTTTTATTTTATTGGAAGATTAATTTCGCCTTTTGGTAAGTAACGATACAAGGAGAAGTTCCTTCCAGTTGCCAGGAGATTGAAGTGATTTCATATTTATTAAGGAAGACTGCTACAGTCGGATAATTGCGAAGTTTAGAGTTTCTTGAAATTGCTTGCAACTCGAAATTTGTAATAATGTCTCTCGTAATTTGTTTCCACGAAACATACATACTTGTTGTTCCAAGTTCTAGTACTCGTTTCAAGATCGCGTCTCTCCAATCCTTTGACAATAAATTTGCGTATACGTATCAGACGGAAATAAAATTCGCGGATAACGCTGCCTCATTCTCGATATTATTTACTTATCAAAATGTACACCCAAGAACTGACAATTGCTATATTTTCTACATTCGGTGGAATTCCTTACGAGTTCTTTACGTTGACAGCCTCGTTTACCATGTTGCGTCTACCGTACGCGAAAACATATTATTACGTTGACACGCGTGCATAAACTCGATTTCGCGAATACCCAGACACGTAACTTCGCGATACACAGTCTGTGACACACGCCACTGTGTACGAAACGTGGGTGTGTCCATGTACGAAGGTGGAGAGGGTAGCTTTTTTACGTAGATAGGGTGGCGCGCGCGCGGCTGTTACCCCGGCCCGCAAGCGGTCTCAAAGTCGTTTCGAGAGGTCTTGTGTTTACATGAAAACACGGCGAACGTCGATTCGTGCTTGTTGTTAGCGCCGGAGCTTGGCAGAACCAAGGGGGTTGCGAGAGAAAAGAGTGAAAGAGGGGCGTGTGGAACGGAAGCAAAGAGCGTAGGACGAGAACGAGAGGGGATGGGATGGAGGAGCAAGCTCTTGGCGGGTGCGAGAGGCTTCGAGTTTTCAATGCACGCTATTCTACTATAGGAGCGAGGGTTTATTCTTTAATCGTGCTTGCTGTACACGCGCGACCGTTAGCGAGGCCGACCCGCTAACGATTTTATCGAAGGTGCCTGGTTTTGAACGTTTTCTGATGTGCCTGGTATGCGGCGACGTGCCGCCTTGTTAAAAGGGTGTGTCTCGTTCAACTTGGAGAGCAACTAGGCTGCGATTGATTTGAATAGGGGTGGCTCCGAGGAAATTGTTTGCGCGTTCCTTTTTATTTCGATTTCAAGAGGATTCCGATCAGAAAGGTTTAATATTGCGTAGAGACAAAGAGGTTAGATGTTACCTATCTACGTAACCGTAACCTCGGTTATCTTCTATCGCATAGTACGTAAGAGCAAGAGAAGAGAATGCGAGAATGCAAGAAGAAAGGAAGACGAAAGTCGGCTCGAAGCGACTACTTGCAGCAGTCAAAGCAGGGTAAACTATCGGTTTGTATCAGTGCATGAACCGTGCCCATAACTTTATTTTATCCTCCGAGGTTATATCTAGATTTATTGGTCGGACGTTGGACACGCTATTTCGGCGTTATTTATGGCTACGTCACGCC